>NW_026608281.1:17500-72500 GCF_029499605.1 Hyla sarda
CGGTGGGGTGTGTGTGTGTAGTATATACGGTGGGGTGTGTGTGTAGTATATACGGTGGTGTGTTGTGTGTGTTGTGTAGTATATACGGTGGTGTGTGTGTGTGTAGTATATACGGTGGTGTGTGTGTGTGTGTGTGTGTAGTATATACGGTGGTGTGTGTTGTGTGTGTGTAGTATATACGGTGGTGTGTGTTGTGTAGTATATACGGTGGTGTGTGTGTGTGTGTTGTGTAGTATATACGGTGGTGTGTGTGTTGTGTAGTATATACGGTGGTGTGTGTGTGTGTAGTATATACGGTGGTGTGTGTATATATGGTGGTGTGTGTAGTATATTGTGTGTAGTATATATTGTGTGCAGTATATATTGTGTTGTGCAGTATATTGTGTGTAGTATATTGTGTGTAGTATATATTGTGTTGTGCAGTATATTGTGTGTAGTATATTGTGTGTAGTATATATTTGTGTTGTGTAGTATATATTGTGTTGTGTTGTGTAGTATATATTGTGTGTAGCATATATTGTGTTGTGCAGTATATTGTGTGTAGTATATATTGTGTTGTGCAGTATATTGTGTGTAGTATATTGTGTGTAGTATATTGTGTGTAGTATATATTGTGTTGTGCAGTATATTGTGTGTAGTATATATTGTGTGTAGTATATACGGTGGTGTGTGTGTGTGTGTAGTATATATGGTGGTGTGTGTAGTATATTGTGTGTAGTATATATTGTGTGTAGTATATTGTGTGTAGTATATATTGTGTTGTGCAGTATATTGTGTGTAGTATATTGTGTGTAGTATATATTGTGTTGTGCAGTATATTGTGTGTAGTATATATTGTGTGTAGTATATTGTGTGTAGTATATATTGTGTTGTGCAGTATATTGTGTGTAGTATATATTGTGTTGTGCAGTATATGGTGTGTTGTGCAGTATATGGTGTGTGTGTTGTGTAGTATATATTGTGTTGTGTAGTATATATTGTGTTGTGTAGTATATATTGTGGTGTGTAGTATATATTGTGGTGTGCAGTATATTGTGTGTAGTATATATTGTGTTGTGCAGTATATTGTGTGTAGTATATATTGTGTTGTGTTGTGTAGTATATATTGTGTGTAGTATATATTGTGTTGTGCAGTATATTGTGTGTAGTATATATTGTGTTGTGTAGTATATATTGTGTGTAGTATATATTGTGTTGTGCAGTATATTGTGTGTAGTATATATTGTGTTGTGCAGTATATTGTGTGTAGTATATATTGTGTTGTGTAGTATATATTGTGTTGTGTAGTATATATTGTGTTGTGTAGTATATATTGTGTGTAGTATATATTGTGTTGTGTAGTATATATTGTGTTGTGTAGTATATATTGTGTGTAGTATATATTGTGTTGTGTAGTATATATTGTGTGTAGTATATTGTGTTGTGTAGTATATATTGTGTTGTGTAGTATATATTGTGTTGTGTAGTATATATTGTGTTGTGTAGTATATATTGTGTTGTGCAGTATATTGTGTGTAGTATATATTGTGTTGTGCAGTATATTGTGTGTAGTATATATTGTGTTGTGTAGTATATATTGTGTGTAGTATATATTGTGTTGTGCAGTATATTGTGTGTAGTATATATTGTGTTGTGCAGTATATTGTGTGTAGTATATATTGTGTTGTGCAGTATATTGTGTGTAGTATATATTGTGTTGTGCAGTATATTGTGTGTAGTATATATTGTGTTGTGTAGTATATTGTGTGTAGTATATATTGTGTTGTGCAGTATATTGTGTGTAGTATATATTGTGTTGTGCAGTATATTGTGTGTAGTATATATTGTGTGTAGTATATACGGTGGTGTGTGTGTGTGTAGTATATACGGTGGTGTGTGTATATATGGTGGTGTGTGCAGTATATTGTGTGTAGTATATTGTGTGTAGTATATATTGTGTGTAGTATATATTGTGTTGTGCAGTATATGGTGTGTTGTGCAGTATATGGTGTGTGTGTTGTGTAGTATATATTGTGTTGTGTAGTATATATTGTGTTGTGCAGTATATATTGTGTGTAGTATATATTGTGTTGTGTAGTATATATTGTGTGTAGTATATATTGTGTGTAGTATATATTGTGTTGTGTAGTATATTGTGTGTAGTATATTGTGTGTAGTATATATTGTGTTGTGTAGTATATACGGTGTTGTGTAGTATATATTGTGTTGTGTAGTATATACGGTGTTGTGTAGTATATATTGTGTTGTGTAGTATATACGGTGTTGTGTAGTATATATTGTGTTGTGCAGTATATTGTGTGTAGTATATATTGTGTTGTGCAGTATATTGTGTGTAGTATATATTGTGTTGTGTAGTATATATTGTGTTGTGCAGTATATTGTGTGTAGTATATATTGTGTTGTGTAGTATATTGTGTGTAGTATATATTGTGTTGTGTAGTATATATTGTATTGTGCAGTATATTGTGTGTAGTATATATTGTGTGTAGTACGGGGGTCGTCCCCTTCTGTGTACTGATTGGCTCTTTTTGTGTCTCCTCCCCCTCAGATCACTACAAGTACTCTGAGAGCCGCGTGGAGCGTGACGGACACTTCATCACCAGCCGCGGTCCCGGCACCAGCTTTGAGTTTGCGCTCAGCATCGTAGAAACCTTGTTGGGAAAAGACGTCGCTGATCAGGTCAAGTCCCCGCTGGTCCTTAGAGATTAGTAGTCGCGCCGGCGTCACGTGCAGCTCATCCTGACCGATTTATCGCTTCTCCTGAGGATTTTGCGCTTAGATCTTCTACCGATCTGTAGGAGACCGAAATAAACCCGCTGGTCATGTGATCTAAAGTCTCCGCCTCCATCCTGTTCTCACAGAACACTCTGATAATGTCTGATCTATGGGTTTACATAGGACTGCAGGTCCGCGGACCGAGACCACAGCAGAGCCATCACCGGCACCAAGCGCACAGCCGCCCTCCAACCATCTCCGCTCCTGATCAGCAAAACTACAACTCCAGCCGTTGGCTGTCTGGGCATGCTGGGAGTTGTAGTTTTGCAACAGCTGGAGACACACTGGTTGGGGAACACTGCCCTATACTATTGTGTTGAATCTGATTTGATTGACAGCAGAGGAGTGAAGCGTGCGCCACAATCACTTCACCTGCCTATAGCTCTCAGGGGGGCGACCTGTACGATCTCCGCTGTATATTCTGCCGTATAATCCGCGGCTCTTACACGACGAGAGCGCAGGAAAGATTACGACGTTGTCACCTGATATTGGAAAAGGCCATAATATTGTCTGTGCTGCAATACCTGGAGCAGCCACCAGAGGGAGACATTGTCCTATTACTGCAACTAATGCTTCACCTGGTCAGATATACAGTCCGTGTGTGTGCAGGGGAGACCAACACTGTGCTGCACGTCTGAGTGTGCGCTATAATGAGTGTGCGCTATAATGAGTGTGCTATATTGTCTGAGTGTGCGCTATAATGAGTGTGCGCTATAATGAGTGTGCTATATTGTCTGAGTGTGCGCTATATTGTCTGAGTGTGCGCTATGAGTGTGCTCTATAATGAGTGTGCGCTATATTGTCTGAGTGTGCGCTATAATGAGTGTGCTATATTGTCTGAGTGTGCGCTATAATGAGTGTGCTATATTGTCTGAGTGTGCGCTATAATGAGTGTGCTATATTGTCTGAGTGAGCTATAATGAGTGTGCTATATTGTCTGAGTGTGCGCTATAATGAGTGTGCTATATTGTCTGAGTGTGCGCTATAATGAGTGTGTGCTATAATGAGTGTGCGCTATATTGTCTGAGTGTGCGCTATATTGTCTGAGTGTGCGCTATAATGAGTGTGCTATATTGTCTGAGTGTGCTATATTGTCTGAGTGTGCGCTATAATGAGTGTGCTATATTGTCTGAGTGTGCGCTATAATGAGTGTGCTATATTGTCTGAGTGAGCTATAATGAGTGTGCTATATTGTCTGAGTGTGCGCTATAATGAGTGTGCTATATTGTCTGAGTGTGCGCTATAATGAGTGTGCGCTATAATGAGTGTGCTATATTGTCTGAGTGTGCGCTATAATGAGTAAGTGTGCTATATTGTCTGAGTGTGCGCTATGAGTGTGCTATATTGTATGAGTGTGCTATATTGTCTGAGTGTGCGCTATAATGAGTGTGCTATATTGTCTGAGTGTGCTATATTGTCTGAGTGTGCGCTATAATGAGTGTGCTATATTGTCTGAGTGTGCGCTATAATGAGTGTGCGCTATAATGAGTGTGCGCTATAATGAGTGTGCGCTATAATGAGTGTGCGCTATAATGAGTGTGCTATATTGTCTGAGTGTGCGCTATAATGAGTGTGCGCTATAATGAGTGTGCGCTATAATGTGTGTGCGCTATAATGAGTGTGCGCTATAATGAGTGTGCTATATTGTCTGAGTGAGCTATAATGAGTGTGCTATATTGTCTGAGTGTGCGCTATAATGAGTGTGCTATATTGTCTGAGTGTGCGCTATAATGAGTGCGCTATAATGAGTGCGCTATAATGAGTGTGCTATATTGTATGAGTGTGTGCTATAATGAGTGTGCTATATTGTATGAGTGTGCGCTATAATGAGTGTGCTATATTGTCTGAGTGTGCGCTATAATGAGTGTGCTATATTGTCTGAGTGTGCGCTATGAGTGTGCGCTATAATGAGTGTGCTATATTGTATGAGTGTGCGCTATAATGAGTGTGCTATATTGTCTGAGTGTGCGCTATAATGAGTGTGCTATATTGTCTGAGTGTGCGCTATAATGAGTGTGCGCTATAATGAGTGTGCTATATTGTCTGAGTGTGCTATATTGTCTGAGTGTGCTATATTGTGAGTGTGCGCTATAATGAGTGTGCTATATTGTCTGAGTGAGCTATGAGTGTGCTATATTGTCTGAGTGTGCGCTATAATGAGTGTGCTATATTGTCTGAGTGTGCGCTATAATGAGTGTGCTATATTGTCTGAGTGTGCGCTATGAGTGTGCTATATTGTATGAGTGTGCTATATTGTATGAGTGTGCGCTATAATGAGTGTGCTATATTGTCTGAGTGTGCGCTATAATGAGTGTGCGCTATAATGAGTGTGTGCTATAATGAGTGTGCGCTATAATGAGTGTGCGCTATAATGAGTGTGCGCTATAATGAGTGTGCGCTATAATGAGTGTGCGCTATAATGAGTGTGCGCTATAATGAGTGTGCGCTATAATGTGTGTGCGCTATAATGTGTGTGCGCTATAATGTGTGTGCGCTATAATGTGTGTGCGCTATAATGAGTGTGCTATATTGTCTGAGTGTGCTATATTGTCTGAGTGTGCTATATTGTCTGAGTGTGCGCTATAATGAGTGTGCTATATTGTCTGAGTGTGCGCTATAATGAGTGTGCTATATTGTCTGAGTGTGCGCTATAATGAGTGTGCTATATTGTCTGAGTGCGCTATAATGAGTGAGTGTGCTATATTGTCTGAGTGTGCGCTATGAGTGTGCGCTATAATGAGTGTGCTATATTGTCTGAGTGTGCGCTATAATGAGTGTGCTATATTGTATGAGTGTGCGCTATAATGAGTGTGCTATATTGTCTGAGTGTGCGCTATAATGAGTGTGCTATATTGTCTGAGTGTGCGCTATAATGAGTGTGCTATATTGTATGAGTGTGCGCTATAATGAGTGTGCTATATTGTCTGAGTGTGCGCTATAATGAGTGTGCTATATTGTCTGAGTGTGCGCTATAATGAGTGTGTGATATAATGAGTGTGCTATATTGTCTGAGTGTGCGCTATAATGGGTGTGCTATATTGTCTGAGTGTGCGCTATGAGTGTGCTATATTGCATGAGTGTGCGCTATAATGAGTGTGCTATATTGTCTGAGTGTGCGCTATAATGAGTGTGCTATATTGTATGAGTGTGCGCTATGAGTGTGCGCTATAATGAGTGTGCTATATTGTATGAGTGTGCGCTATGAGTGTGCTATATTGTCTGAGTGTGCGCTATAATGAGTGTGCTATATTGTCTGAGAGTGCGCTATGAGTGTGCGCTATAATGAGTGTGCTATATTGTATGAGTGTGCGCTATAATGAGTGTGCTATATTGTATGAGTGTGCGCTATAATGAGTGTGCTATATTGTATGAGTGTGCGCTATAATGAGTGTGCTATATTGTCTGAGTGTGTGCTATGAGTGTGCGCTATAATGAGTGCGCTATATTGTATGAGTGTGCGCTATAATGAGTGTGCTATATTGTATGAGTGTGCGCTATAATGAGTGTGCTATATTGTCTGAGTGTGCGCTATAATGAGTGTGCTATATTGTCTGAGTGTGCGCTATAATGAGTGAGTGTGCTATATTGTCTGAGTGTGCGCTATGAGTGTGCGCTATAATGAGTGTGCTATATTGTCTGAGTGTGCGCTATAATGAGTGTGCTATATTGTCTGAGTGTGCGCTATGAGTGAGCGTGCTATATTGTCTGAGTGTGCGCTATGAGTGTGCGCTATAATGAGTGTGCTATATTGTATGAGTGTGCGCTATAATGAGTGTGCTATATTGTCTGAGTGTGCGCTATAATGAGTGTGCGCTATAATGAGTGTGCTATATTGTCTGAGTGTGCGCTATAATGAGTGTGCTATATTGTATGAGTGTGCGCTATAATGAGTGTGTGCTATGAGTGTGCTATATTGTATGAGTGTGCGCTATAATGAGTGTGCTATATTGTCTGAGTGTGCGCTATAATGAGTGTGCTATATTGTCTGAGTGTGCGCTATAATGAGTGTGCGCTGTAACTCAGTGTGCTATATAGTCTGTGCGCTATAATAAGTGTGCGCTATAATTTAGCGGTATAATCTGTGTGCGCCATAACTCGGTGTGCGGTATAGTCTGAGTGTGCGCCATAACTCTGTGTGCGGTATAGTCTGAGTGTGCGCCATAACTCTGTGTGCGGTATAATCTGAGTGTGCGCCATAAATCTGTGTGCGGTATAGTCTGAGTGTGCGCCATAACTCTGTGTGCGGTATAGTCTGAGTGTGCGCCATAACTCTGTGTGCGGTATAGTCTGAGTGTGCGCCATAACTCGGTGTGCGGTATAGTCTGAGTGTGCGCCATAACTCGGTGTGCGGTATAGTCTGAGTGTGCGCCATAACTCGGTGTGCGGTATAGTCTGAGTGTGCGGTATAGTCGGAGTCCTCCGGCGGCTCAGCACTCTGTACATATAATACCGTATAAATATGTTATTAGATCGTCTCCTATTGGTCGGTTTCATTTAGATCAGAATCTTATGGAGACCGTTATTACCTCTTATTGGACTCGGTGGAAAATGTCTGAATGTCGTCATCAATGATAAGAACGAAGCTTATAGAAGTAATAACAGTCCGCAGGGGCGGGGTGTGGTCTGCGGGGGCGGGGTGTGGTCCGCGGGGGCGGGGTGTGGTCCCCGGGGGGCTTCATCAGGTGGTGACTATCTACCTACAGGTCACTGGACATCTCAGACCCTCGTATAACAGCTGCATGTATATGGGAGGAGACCCCCGTCTTGTCGTCGGACCCCCATACACATGAGGGGGGGCCTACACGTCGTCTGTGCTGACTATAACCGGATTATACTGGACTGTGAGAGAATTAGGATCCCATTGGCCGACATCATCTGTCAGGGCTGATAAGGATCGGCCATGTTGGATTTTGAATGACCCTCAGAGAGGTAAGGGGTCATCAGAGGTGTCTGGCAGCAGCTTTCTCCCCGCACAGAACACATGAATGATTAGCTGTGCTGAGCGTCCATGTACATGAGGAGACTGAGGCTGTACAGTCTGGAGCGGGCAGGGGCCACATCACCAACCCTACACCACAGCGCAGTGTTATCCCCTCCTCCTTACATCCGCCCCCCCACCCCCGCACAGGAGCGGGCGGAGGCCACATCACAAATCCTACACCACAGGAGGAACTCCGGCACTAATAGGTGAACACATTGAGGCCAGGACAGACAGAGATAAATGGACAGAGACAGACGGACAGAGATAGACGGACAGAGATAGAGACAGACGGACAGAGATAGAGATAGACGGACGGAGATGGAGACAGACGGACAGAGACAGATGGACGGAGATGGAGACAGAGATAGAGGGACAGAGACAGACGGACAGAGATAGACGGACGGAGATAGACGGACGGAGATGGAGACAGACGGGCAGTTGATGGACTGGAGGCTCTTACATCACATCTGTTGCGCTATTATTACAGTTTCGGGAACTTTTACATCGAGGGCCTATGCAAAGGGTCAACATCTGACCAAGGAGTCTGACACCCCCCCCCCCCCCCTGCTGATCAGTACACTTCATGGGGTCTATAGATAGGGGACACCAAGGTGATATGGACCCCACAGATCATGAGAACAAAGTAAATGAAGAGACAGAGCGCACGCGCGGCCACCGCTCCATTCACCCCCTATGGGGCTTGTGTGCATTGCCCAGCACTGTGCTTGGCATGTGTGGAAGTCCCATATATAGTACATGGGGCAGTGGCCGAGCATTCATTCATGGTCGATTCTCTCAGGAGACACCTAACCTTCATTCTTGTGACCGATGGGCCCCAGCAGTCTGACCCCCACCAATCGGCTAGTTACCCCATCCTGTGGATATCCTGTAGATAGGGGACACCTTTAATCTTGGGGTCACTCCTTTAAGGGCTGGAGTTGAGAGACCCATTTATCTGCCACTGTGTTCATTGACAGTATTATATGACCAATGCATGGTAAGTGTATCTGGCACCATATGGCGGTATTGTTTAAACCAGGGGTCCTCAAGCTACGGCCCGCAGGCCACATGTGGGCCACCACTGCCTGGGATATCCCTGTGTCCCCAAAGATGTTTTCGGGACAAAGGGATGCGCTCTTGGAAACCCCGCGTTTACTTTAAAAACGCAGGGGCCGCCGGGAAGGTGGCGCACGCAGGGACGTCACTGATGCCATGCGTGCACCCATAGCAACGAAGCGCGGAGGAGCGGGGCAGCGATGAAGATGTGTGCTGGCCAGCTAGGTAAGTGTTACCAGCGGCACGTCAGCTTCGGTGCTCCGACCACCGCTCCTTCGGTCCCGGGACTTACTGCTATGTCCGGACCAGAGGTCGGAGCACTGAAGTGGGGGCAGAACACAGGCATACACTGTATATGACTGAACACTGCATGTCTGTGGGGGAACTATGCTGCACCTAATGTGGGGGAACTATTCTGCACTTAATGTGGAGGAACTATACTGCACCTAATGTGGAGGAACTGTACTGCACCTAATGTGGAGATCTATACTGCACCTAATGTGGAGAACTATACTGCACCTAATGTGGGGATCTATACTGCACCTAATGTGGAGGAACTATACTGCACCTAATGTGGGGGAACTATACTGCCCCTAATGTGGGGGAACTATACTGCACATAATGTGGGGGGAACTATACTGCACCTAATGTGGAGGAACATACTGCACCTACTGTGGAGGAACATACTGCACCTAATGTGGGGGAACTATACTGCACCTAATGTGGGGAGAACTGTACTGCACCTAATGTGGGGAGAACTATACTGCACCTAATGTGGAGGAACTATACTGCACATAATGTGGAGGAACTATACTGCACATAATGTGGGGGAACTGTACTGCACCTAATGTGGGGGAACTATACTGCACCTAATGTGGGGGAACTGTACTGCACCTAATGTGGGGGAACTATACTGCACCTAATGTGGGGAGAACTGTACTGCACCTAATGTGGGGAGAACTATACTGCACCTAATGTGGGGAGAACTATACTGCACCTAATGTGGGGAGAACTATACTGCACCTAATGTGGGGAGAACTATACTGCACCTAATGTGGGGGGACTATACTGCACCTAATGTGGGGAGAACTATACTGCACCTAATGTGGAGGAACATACTGCACCTAATGTGGGGAGAACTGTACTGCACCTAATGTGGGGAGAACTATACTGCACCTAATGTGGAGGAACTATACTGCACATAATGTGGGGGAACTGTACTGCACCTAATGTGGGGGAACTATACTGCACCTAATGTGGGGGAACTGTACTGCACCTAATGTGGGGGAACTATACTGCACCTAATGTGGGGAGAACTGTACTGCACCTAATGTGGGGAGAACTATACTGCACCTAATGTGGGGAGAACTATACTGCACCTAATGTGGAGGAACATACTGCACCTAATGTGGGGAGAACTATACTGCACCTAATGTGGGGAGAACTGTACTGCACCTAATGTGGGGAGAACTATACTGCACCTAATGTGGAGGAACATACTGCACCTAATGTGGGGGAAACTATACTGCACCTAATGTGGGGGAAACTATACTGCACCTAATGTGGGGAGAACTGTACTGCACCTAATGTGGGGGAACATACTGCACCTAATGTGGGGGAACTATGCTGCACCTAATGTGGGGGAACTATACTGCACCTAATGTGGGGAGAACTATACTGCACCTAATGTGGGGAGAACTATACTGCACCTAATGTGGGGGACTATACTGCACCTAATGTGGAGGAACATACTGCACCTACTGTGGGGAACTATACTGCCAACCTAATGTGGGGGAACTGTACTGCACCTAATGTGGGGAGAACTATACTGCACCTAATGTGGGGGAATATACTGCACCTACTGTGGGGAACTATACTGCCAACCTAATGTGGGGGAACTGTACTGCACCTAATGTGGGGAGAACTATACTGCACCTAATGTGGGGGAACTACAACCTAATGTGGGGGGAACTGTGCTGCGTACTTAAAGTGGTAGTCCACTAATAAGATGTATGTGTGCATAGGAATTTGTTCATGTTTTGTTATCTATAGTCTGGCCCCCCGTTTAAAAAGTTTGAGGACCCCTGGTTTAAACACATTATGGCAAATTCATTGGCATTAGGGTGACAGTATTGGAAAGTGTCCCATTGCCCAGGGTTTCCTCATAAAGTTCTACGGACCATGATCCTACCCGAACCTGTGTGATTCTTGGGGTTCACAGATCATAGGGAGGGGCCCCGGTGCGGAGACATAGGAAGGGGCCCTGGGGCAGACACAGAAAGAGGGGACCTAGCACAAAGGTATAGAGAGGGTCCCCATGGAACAAACAAAGGGAGGGTCCCCAGCGCAGAAACACGGACCAGCTGGGTCGAGTACTGGGGACCAATATACAAGAAATATATATATATAGTGGAGCTGGTGCTGGTGTGGGCTCAAAGACGGGCAACCAGAATAATACATGGAGTGGGTTCCCCTCAGGAGCCGCTTTAACTGAGGGATGCCCGTGTGAGGGGGTCCCATTTTGGACCTTGGTATTTAACCATTTTTGGGCAGGGTTGTCTTTATTATGCCATGTCACCTTATGTCCCCTGATGAACCCTGCTATCTATTAGGGGAGAAATGTCGGGATATGGCATTGAATTAACAGGAGTGATTTATAGGGTCACAATTGTCCACTTTTGGACCCCCAGTGTGTATCAGATATTATTTTAGTTACTAATACTTGTCTCATTATTGACTTAACGTGTATACTTTTATTTTTGGCAGAACTTTGCCTATTTTTGAGAACTTCTTTTGGGTTTATCTATTTTAGGTGCAAATCAAAGTTTACATCTGAATGCAGAGTTATGATCGTATATCTTTTTACTAAATACTCTGCTGTATTTCCACCATATTGTGATTCCCCAGGGCAGTGTTTCCCAACTAGTGTGCCTCCAGCTGTTGCAAAACTACAACTCCCAGCATGCCCGGACAGCCGTTGGCTGTCCAGGCATGCTGGGAGTTGTAGTTTTGCAACATCTTCTCTTTTATGTTCTAGTGTGTAACCCAACTCTGGACAGTGATGACACTTACAGGGCGGTTGTTGGTTTCTGATCTAAAAGGTGAAACGCGCGCTGCATCCGATATAGAAGAGATGAACCAGTGCGGATCCTGTGACACCAGACGTTTCGCGCCCGTCTTCCTCTTACGTCTCCCAGTTGTCACTTATTTCCGTCCTTCCGTTTACAGCCACACGCCTAGGACACTCAGCTCCTGCTGCCCACACACACGCGGGAACCTTTTGTCATCACAATTATACACTTAGGGGTGCGGACGCTTAATGAGGTTACACCAGAATGGGTGTCACATCGATGACAAACTCCTCGTCCCCTCCCTGAAGTGCTGCAATTGTGTCGGAGCTCCTCACACCTCTCCTGAACTCCGCACCGGGGAGAACAATACGGCGAATATAACAACGTTCACGGCTCCAAATGGTTTCATGGGCTCAGACAGATCTATAAATAAGAGGACGGGGGAGGAAAAAACCATTTCAGGTGGTGGATCGGGAATTCTTATCCTATTATGAGGTTTATCTTTTATAAGGGTCGGTTTTCTGGCGTTTATTTCATATATATATATATATATATATACTGTATACACACTGCTCAATAACATAAAAGGTCTCCCTGTGATAACACATTGTAGATCTGAACTAATCGTATGAAATCCTTTCCTCTTTACATAGTTGAATTCACTGACAACAAAATCACCAAAAATTATCAATGGAAATCATTAACCCCTGGAGGTCTGGATATGGAGTCACCCTCAAAATCACAGAGGAAAACCCCACTACAGGCTGATCCAACTTTATGTAATGTCCTTAATACAAGTCCCAATGAGGCTCAGTAGTGTGTGTGGCCTCCACGTGCCCGTATGACCTCCCCGCCTGGGCATGCTCCTGATGAGGTGGAGGATGGTCTCCTGAGGGATGTCCTCCCAGACCTGGACTAAAGCATCCGCCAACTCCTGGACAGTCTGTGGTGGATGGAGCGAGACGTCCCAGATGTGCTCAATCGGATTCAGGGGAACGGGCGGCCAGTCCATAGCATCAATGCCTTCCTCTTGTAGGAACTGCTGACACACTCCAGCCACATGAGGTCTAGCATTGTCTTGTATTAGGAGGAACCCAACCGCACCAGCATATGGTCTCACAAGGGGTCTGAGGATCTCTGTACCTAATGGCAGTCAGGCTACCTCTGTTCGGCCCCCCAAAGAAATGCCCCCCCACACCATTACTGACCCACCACCAAACCGGTCATGCTGAGGGATGTTACAGGCAGCAGAACGTTCTCCACAGCATCTCCAGACTCTGTCACATGTGCTCAGTGTGAACCTGCTTTCATCTGTGAGGAGCACAGGGCGTCAGTGGTTAATTTGCCAATCTTGGTGTTCTCTGGCAAATGCCAAAGGTCCTGCACGGTGTTGGGCTGCAAGCACAACCCCCACCTGTGGACGCTGGGCCCTCATACCACCCTCATGGAGTCTGTTTCTGACCGTGTGAGTGGACACATGCACATTTGTGACCTGCTGGAGGTCATTTTGCAGGGCTCTGGCAGTGCTCCTCCTGGCACAATGGTGGAGGTAGCGGTCCTGCTGCTGGGTTGTTGCCCTCCTACGGCCTCCTTCACGTCTCCTGATGTACTGGCCTGTCTCCTGGTAGCGCCTCCATGCTCTGGACACTACGCTGACAGACACCGCAAACCTTCTTGCCACAGCTCGCATTGATGTACCATCCTGGATGAGCTGCACTACCTGAGCCACTTGTGTGGGTTGTAGACTCAGTCTCATGCTACCACTAGAGTGAAAGCACCGCCAGCATTCAAAAGTGACCAAAACATCAGCCAGGAAGCATAGGAACTGAGAAGTGGTCTGTGGTCACCACCTGCAGAACCACTCCTTTATTGGGGGTATCTTGCCTATAATTTCCACGTGTTGTCTGTTCCATGTGAAATTGATTGTCAATCAGTGTTCTTCCTGAGTGGACAGTGGGATCTCACACAAGTGTCAGTGACTTGGAGTCACATTGTGTTGGTTAAGTGTTACCTTTATTCTTTTGAGCAGTGTATACCTACCTAAATCTTGGGGGAGGGGGGAAAAAAAAAAAAAAACTCTTCCAGAGACTGGGTGGCTCACATACTGCGTGCCACCCAGCTTTCCCAGCAGTGGTAGGCTGCTTGTTCTTCCTGTACTCACTACAGTAGAACTGTTGTGCTCTCTCTCCTCCCCCCCCCCCCCCCCCCTCCTCATATGCACTCATATTATAGTTATGTATATATATATTATATACACACGTTAAGATATATGTGTGTACGGATATATACTGTAAAGTAGTACTGCAGTCTTACACACTTATCCCCCTAAGTGTCTGATAGCAGTGGTTCCAACTATTAGGACCCCCCCCCAGCACACAGCTAATGTGCGTGTTGTCGGCCTCCATGGGAGGGGCTGGGGGTCCCAGCATTCAGACCGCCCATGATCAGACAGGGCATAGGAAATAAGTGTCTAGGACTGCAGATCTCCTTTATAATCTCCCCTATAATGTAAGCATACAGCTGATAACAGCACTGGCTCACCTGGGAATCCAGCAACAAGTGTCCTGCAGCGCTATGAGCAAGTGAGCCTTAACCAGCCCTGGGGCTCCAGCCCCATTAACCCCCTCGTGACGCCACTGCAGCTCTGTATAACTTTCTTCCACAGGTTATTTTAAACATTTCTCCCTTTGTAAAGTTTATTTACCCAGCCAGAAATGATTAAACTAGTGTCCCCAGCAGACCAAACAAATGCACGGCCGATTGCGGTAATAAACTGGCACCATAAGCTATGTCATAAATAAGTATATTATAGCTTTATTAATTTCCAAAAAAAAAAAAAAAAAGACACAACACGATAACACACAGTATTATCCAAAAATAACAAAACGAACAGAATCATTCTTTATCCAATACTGTACATATGCCGGAATATCAGTGCATTTTATGCTAATATTTATACCTTCATTTAGTCTGTATTAAAATAAAAAAATAAAATAAAAATGTAACTTAAATAGTTAATTATAAATCAGTTTTTAACTGTAAACAGTATGTGTATCAGCGGATAATGAAGAAACAGATACGGGGGCGACGTATACACGCTGGGGATAAGCGGGGGCGTCACCCTCGGCAGCCAATCAGCTCACGCCTCACATTTAACTCCATCCTGTAGATCAGGGTGGCGCCAGCTACTGCAAAACTACAACTCCCAGCATGCCCGGACAGCCGCTGGCTGTCCGGGCATGCTGGGAGTTGTAGTTTTGCAACAGCTGGAGGCACAGTGACTGGGGAGATCTGATTGGCTTAAGGTTACGCCACTGTTCACACCTGCGCCAGCTTCTACATCTTCTCAACAGTGTCGTATCTGTTTTTTTTTTTTACCCAGCAGCACCTCTCTACCTTTATTTAAAATAAAAAAAAAAAAAAAGGACTGTCAATCAAAGTGTCAAGCACAGTGTCAGGACGCAACTCCTTCTGCGCCATTCCCCGACACCGTATGCAAGACTTCGGAAGCCACTTTAGTTGTCTTAAGATTTATGGTAAAGAAGAAGCCTAAAAAAAAAATAAAAGACGAGAGGAAAGAAGCATTTTTTTTTTTTACTTACAAAAAAGTCACAAACATACGTCTCCTGGTGGCCTGAGGGAAGATAATCCACCGCCCTACTGTGCAATTAATACTCCTGTTATATTGTCAGCCATCGCTGAACATTTACCTTAGGGGCACAACAGAGGTGGCCAATGTAGGGACAGTGTGGTCTTACTACAGGTCTTATGAGACTACTCGATGTTGTATGGGCCTAATGGATGTGGTATGAGCCTACTGGCGGTCTTATGGGCCTACTAGAGGTGTTATGGGCCTACTGGCAGTCTTATGGGCCTAATGGACTTACTGGTGGTCTTACGGGCCTACTGGTGCACTTACAGACTTAATAGAGGTCTTATAAGCCTACTGGTTGTCATCTTATGGGCCTAATAGTGGTCACTTCTTACCAGAGAGAACCACTACCATGAGGTCACCTACCAGCTCCTTCTGTCTGGCCCATTATATTTATGGCAAAATGGGTATTGAAACCAGCAATGAAGTGTCTAAACTGATAGAACTAGTTCTATGTGACTAAAACAGATTACGAGCTATATAGAGATTAGAGCTTGTTAAACAATAAGCCAAGATGGCCGCCCCCTGCGTTCGTCGCCATGTGAGCCACTTCATTATTGGCTCAAATATTTTTTTCTCATGATCTATAAATCAGATTGAATTTCTAGAATGGATGATAGTGCTATATGGTTTTCTTCTCCAAATAAAAAAAATACACTTTTTAGCTAAAAATTAGAAGACTATAAAATGGAAAAAATATAGAACATAGCATTAAAGGCCATTATTATAAAAAAAAAAAAAAAAAAAAACTTTATAAATTAATTTCACTGTCCCCAAATCTGAACCTCAATGCTGTTTATTTATAAACCTTGGATCGGTCTTCTCAGAATGGAAGAGCTTCAAGCATAAATATTTGAGGCCCACCCAGCCATTATTGGGGGCCCACCCAGCCATTATTGTAGCCTACCTTGCTGAACCTATAGCTCAGTATTATTGGACCTTCCCTTCGTCACCAATATGGAATCACCATATCACACGCCTGACGTAGAGGCTTGTTGGCGGGAAGGCCATTGGTCTGCTCAGGTGCTCAGTCCTCACCCATGTATCAGTTAATGGCTCCTACACTTTTTTGACCTCTGCTTATCTAAAGCAGAACGTCCTTCTGATGGGGAAACCCCCCCCCCCCATACATGGATCCACATGGACGGTCCACACAACCACACACACTCCGACTCTTCTATTGACCTTGGCAAAAAGTTTGGGGCGGCGTAACTGGCTCCCAAGTTAGTTTGTGCATAACTTGCAGAGCGGCGGCGCCATGTGCCCCAGTATGATCTGCTGCAGATTTATACAACGCACAAGGAAAAAATACTGAATAGACAGAAGTGACACGAGGCCCGCTCGTGCCTCAGATCTATTATATCAGAAGAAGAAGAAGGACAGAGAACCTACTGGCATCTACAATAAACACTTCACTACAAAAGAACACTGGGTTTTCTTCATTTCACACTTTGGACCAGAAGAGAAGGGTAAAGCAGAGTCTGACAAACACCAAACATGTATGTGAACAGGAGCCAATCATTCCAGTCATCTACATAGTAGAAGCAGCCATTTTGTCAGTCTCTCACCTTGACCATCCAACTTATCGGAACTAAAGATGTCAGAGACACCAGATGGACCTCAGTGACCACATAGTTTGTACTGATGGTTTAAGCCCTACTTGAGAGTAAGGTTGACTGCTTGGACCTCCATGAAAATGGCTGCCTCCACTATTTTTAGCTAGGTAGACAGGTCCATGGAAGACTTTCCATTCAGAACATCTTAGAAATTCCATTTGTTTGTGCTTTTTGTTTTTTTACTATCTAGAAATGATATAAAATAAAAATGGTGTCCTAACCTAGAGAACACACAGCTGATATAAAATAAAAATGGTGTCCTAACCTAGAGAACACACAGCTAGCAGCTTGTGGAGCTTCAGCCTACGGTAAAGTCCAGATCTTCAGACAAGTTAAGAGGCAAATGTTTGAGGAAGGGTTAAAAACAAAGTAGGATACACAAATACTGCACTATTCTTCTGGAAACCGTTCATAACCTATCAGCAGTAGGAAGTCATGGGGTCATCTTCTGTCATGCCCAACCTGTCCTCATCGTGGTCTACAGAACGGGACGTAGAGAAGTGACTTGGGCCTCTGCCCACCCATCACATTGACACAACGCCTAAATTATACCTCACATTATTCCAGGAGACCATGGACTCCACCTCTCTTCATAGAAATGGTCACGTAGAAGTGAGCCCATTATCTTAGTCCTTGTTTTAATCCACCTTGTCCTTTCCTCGCCTCCGAACAAGCCGCGAAGGCCTAAAGTAACATCCTGTAGTATCCTAGTGACCTACTCATCCCGCGCGTTACAGAGAGATGACATCCTGAAGGGGTTTACGCTTGGGTTGGTTATTGTCTAGTTTAGCCTTAGCATCCGGCTTAGTAGAAGCTGTAGCTAGGCCACTGTCCCCAGACCACGATTCAGAGCAAGCGTCTTTAGATTCCGTGAAATACTTCTCATACCGATAAAGGTACGGGGGCTTCTCTGGTAAAAGATAGTAATGTGTGGAACTGGCCTTCTTTCCATTCTCAATAATAGGCAAAATACAAGGGATCTTATTGGCCGATCCTTCACTGTTTTGTCTATGAAGAGCTTTACTGCTCACATATTTTGGGTCTGGTGCAAAACTTTGCGTTGGTGGCATTACGCCATTGAGGTATGAAGGTAGACTCTTTGGGCTTGGTGTACGAGAGTTGCTCCTGGACAAAGGTTCCCTTGGTGGCACCTTAGGAGGTCGGTCCTCGTCACTGTATGTGTTTGAGGAAACTTCCGCCGACCACCTTCTGTAATCCGGCTTTAATGGCCTTGGGGGGATTGGAATTCTTGGAGGAACTTCCGGTTTGTCTTCATCTGAATTAGGAGAAGTCCTATTTGCAAGTATCCGAATAGCGTGTTTATTATATGATCCAGCTGGGCCAGAATGAGACCTCCGTAGCCTCCGGTGACATTGCTCAGGTTTCTGAGGTTTTACGTTTTGTACACATCCATTCTGTTGACAGGTCGGGACTTCATCTGCTTTTTTTGGCTGCAGATCCAGAATCAAAATAGGCATAATTGATCTGTCCACATCCCCTGAAGCTTCGCCTACTAGGAACCCCATATTTAAATGCCAAAGATCTCCCATCTTGTATGAGCAAGTCTGTCTCGGAACTGGTAAGAAATTCTACCTCACTGTCCGCCTCATCCAGAGAATAATCTTCTGAAATGGGGAGCGGCGGTAACGGCCGGGAGCTCCGATCACTAGGATGAATGCCGTAAAATTGTGGTGGTCCACCCTTAACAGGCGTTAATGGAGGGGTCCTCTCTGACCCATCATTCATTGACAGTTTCTGAAAGGAAGGAACAACTTGGTCATCTTCACAGTTTGTAGAATGTTCTATGATCGGCATGCCAAGGTGAAGGACGTTGGATTTCTTCATGCAGTTTTCCGAGCAGCAATGTCCATTCAAGGTGGCGGGCCTAGAATGTTGACCTGGAAGAGAAAACCAGAAAGGTTACCTTCCCTTCTCTCCATCTACACGGCTCATGTTCTAACATTTTTTGAAGTCTCTTCTATGGACTTTGAGGGCAGAACTACTGACCAGCAGTGGGAAGATACATTGTGTAAATTGTCTCTGAAATAAATAATTTATTGGGGTCAAGTTCTGACCATAAACCTAAGACTTTATGTTTCCTCACAATAACCAACCAGATCCCATCTCCACATGTAGATATGAGGCCTGTATAACGTATGAATGCTCCCCGGGATTTCTCTACTTACCGATAGAGGAAGTTTGCTGTTGGGCGGGAGATTTCATGACGTACGGCATAGTGTCCATCCCGTAGAATGTACTGCAACAGAGAAACAGTTAATACCTGGATTTATCTCTCCATTCATGTTCTGGTCATGTGACTGCTAAGAGTTAAAGGGTTACTCCGCCCCTAGACATCTTATATCCACTTTGGATAGGGGATTAGATGTCTGATCGTGGGGGGTACAGCCGCTGGGGACACCCGTGATCTCTGCACTGCACCTGCCGTTCCTTTAGAGCGTCGGGTTCAGCGCTGGAGGCTCGTGACGTCATGTCATGCCCCACTCGTAACATCATTACGGCAGTCACGCCCCCTCTCATAGACTTGCATTGAGGGGGCACGGCCATGATGTCACGAGTGGAGCGTGACCGTGACGTCACGACCCTCCGCCCCGCATCGCCAGTCATCCTCACTCTGTGCACCGGATGTCTGTCCCCAGCGACGGGGACCCCCACGATCAGACATCTTATCCCCTATCCTTTGGATATTGGATAAGATGTCTAGGGGCGGAGTACCCCTTTAAGGTTGCCCCCATATACATGATGTTTGGCCGACACATCCCTTAGAGGAGACTTGGTTGGATCCATCACTTACTTCTCGTACTCACTAGGATTCGCCCAACATGATTTTCCGCACATTAACCCCTGTGCGCTGTGCATGAAGCTGTTTTTCAATGAGACGTCTTGCGTTGCGAGCCCAGCTGTTGTCATTGTGTCTTGTCCCCTGTCGACTATACACAAAGATCTCCAGACGTGGATCCACCAGCAGCTGTCATTACTTCACTGCAAGAAAGAAAAGCAGCCATTATAGGATGATATAACAGTCTAAACACATGGAGGATACAGGACGGGCGTGATACCGCCACGCCAACATACTTATGCAGATTTATAAGACACATAAGCCGGGCATCAGTCACCATCAGGAAGAGCTTAGACCATCAATTACATTAATGGGACTGGATGTGCCAGGACGGTTCACTGAGGAGGAGGATGAAGCCATCAGATCTACAGTAATAATAATCATCATCAGCCCCTTCAGTAATTATCTGGGAGATGAGGTAGAGCTAAAATTAGGAGGGGCCCCCCCCAAAAGCCCAGATTAGGAGGAGGAGGAGGAGGCCCCCCCCAGGCCCAGATTAGGAGGAGGAGGCCCCCCCCCAGGGCCCAAGATTAGGAGGAGGAGGAGGGCCCCCCCCCCCCTCCCAGGCCCAGATTTAGGAGGACACTATGAGGCCAAGATTAGGAACCCTCTGAGGCCAAGATTGGGAGGACACTATGAGGCCTATATTATTTAGGGAGGGACAATTTACACCACAAGGACCATGTCTGGAGGGACATACTGAGGTACTCTTCAATTCTTTATAGTAATGTTTTTGCTAAATTAACTTTGGGGCCACCTTCTGAGGATACAGAGGACCACCCTTCTGAGGGACACTACAAAGGCCAATGTTTTCATGACAACACGAGGCCCAAGGTTTTCTAGGACCATGATGCCCATGTTTCCAGGACACCATCAGGCCCATATGTGAAGGATATTTTAGGGCCCACTTTTGGAGGCCATAATGAAGTATCCCCACAATATAATGTAAAGTAAACGTTAACTCCTGTCTGAAGTTCAGACGCCGACATATTACAAACCTACGGGGTGGTCTGTATAACCGGTCCCCTGAATGAACAGAGGGGACTGTAGTGGGATTAAATTTACCGACATTTATGGTCAGGCCTTTTATTTACACATCCTGGCGGCTCCGTGGCCTCACTGCCTGACTATTCCGTGGTCCTGAGTGGGACCTTGTGATGGACAATGACCCTAAAGAGAGACGTTTTTCTTGGGAGCGCGTGATTCACGATGAACAAATCCATTAGGTTTGGGGTTTATATCAGGCGGTCGTATAAAACAAGCTTTTTTTTTTTTTTTTTTTATAAGACTGGTCCCCTGCTGAAACTAATCCTAATGGGTGCTGAAGATAAGTCATGTGGCCTCCACCTACCATTCATAATATAGAGGTCTGTGCACCCCTCAGACCCCAGGGTCGGGGTACAACTACACCCTGCACCTCCTATAACTGGGACTGATATCACATGCTGGGAGTTGTAGTTTTTCAACAGCTGGAGGCACTTAACACTTAAATGCAGCCTATTCTATACTAGTGACCTAATATGAGGTATTGTATGAATAAATTCACCATCATTTATATAATTCAAATGTTTTCCAAATGGTGTGCCTCCAGCTTTTTCAAAACTACAACTCCCAGCATGCCCAGACAGCCAAAGGCTGTCCAGGCATGCTGGGAGTTGTAGTTTTGAAACAGCTGGAGGCACACCATTTGGAAAACACTGAAAGTTCTAAGCTATGACAGATTTAAGCCACAGTGTAATCTGGTATTGGTAAGGGCACGTTTAAGACCACTCCACCTCTATTAAAGTCAATGGAGATTGCTGTCCGGGCATGCTGGGAGTTGTAGTTTTGCAACAACTGGGGGCCCCCTAGTTGGGACGCACATCCCCCATATTATAACCCCGAGCGTTTCCGCCAACATCAGGTTATGGACTCTGGTCGTCAGTAACAGACTTGGGGGGGGGTGCAAACAGACGTGATCCGCGCTCTCCTCTTCTGCGCCATTACAAGCAGAGCCTGTGTGTTATTCCAGTTGCTGCACAATGATAAAATATTTTTCTTTCACAAATGATAAATTCAGCGCCCCCGCCAGCGTACAGCAGGAAGAATGATGGAGCCAGCGCAGGCAACATGAAAAAAACACTATAAAGACGCAATTTAATGCGCAAAATAAAACACACAGTGCACGCAGTAAAGCTGGTGCGTGCCGGGTGTCTAGTTTCCCCACCCCCCATTTTATTCAGCCATTTTATCCGTTTCTGGGAAAGCTGAGTGACAACCAAGACTGCTATGACATACCTAGCTTTCCTGGGGTCCGGAGTATTTGTGATGTGGGGGGCGGCGGCCATATTAGTGGTCACCCAGCTTTCCCAGAACAACTAGATGGTAAAGGTCAGCACTATGGCGCTGTTCACACTGTATTTTTGTATTTTGCTATTCCATACAGGCGAGTGATGCCCACATATACCATCTCGACGTACACTCACACCAGGCGACTGCGGCCCTACTGGTGTAGAGGAAAAGCAGTGCAGTTACCCATAGCAACCAATCAGATCATTTATTTCAAGTTTCAGAGGCCTTTTTAAAAATGAAAGCAGTGATCTGATTGGTTGCTATGGGTAACTGCTCCGCTCTCTTCCTCTACAGGTTCTCATAAATCTACCCCCCCCCCCCCATATATACACGCGCAGCGCTCCATGTCATCTACGTTATTGCGATGGTAAAGCCTGATCTCAGCCCATAGAAGGAAGAGAGCGCGGCGGCGGCGGCGAGGTCTGAGGCCGTCAAAACAAAAGACTCCATGATGGATGATTCAGAACCGGTGATGATTCCCATCCACAGATCCATAGAAACGGGCGTAAACAGCGCAAAATAAAAACTGACCTCGTGCAGTGGAGCGTCGGAGCAGAAAAGTGTGAACGGGGCAATGAGGGGTTAATGCCATCCAAATAAAGAGACAGTAAACCTCTTATCTATTGTTCCCAGTTATCAGCTGGGCAGGGAAAGGGTTAATGAAAAAAAAATCATTAAATCTCCCAGAGATCACCTCAGGTATTGTTATCTGGGCCTCCAGCTGTTGCAAAACTACAACTTCATGCCAAAGGCGGTCTGGGCATGCTGGGAGTTGTGGTTTTGCCACAGAGGTTGTTGGAACTGGGCTCTTCTTTAAGGCTGTAAGCGCCTACATCAGTGTTTCCCCACAAGGGTGCCTCCAGCTGTTGCAGAACCTCTAATCTATTGTTCCCTGTTATCAGCCGGGCTGGGGGAACCATATGGCCGACTACTGTCCTCATTATTGTCCTATTTATAGTCCCAACTATACGGAGTCCCCTGTCCTTGTGTTTTTGTGGCATTAACATGGAATCGTCCCCCCCCCCCCCCCCCAGGAGATGTCCTCACTGATCCCCCCCCCCCAATGAGATGTCCTCACTGATCCCCCCCCCCCCCAATGAGATGTCCTCACTGATCCCCCCCCCCCAATGAGATGTCCTCACTGATCCCCCCCCCCCCAATGAGATGTCCTCACTGATCCCCCCCCCCCCCCCAATGAGATGTCCTCACTGATCTCCTCCCCCCCCCCCCCCCCCAATGAGAGGTCCTCACTGATCCCCTCTATATCTCTTTGGACTCCTCATTATAAAGCACCGGATATAATGAAGCCCCATAGACCTGTAGGATTTCCCTCCCTCCATGTTCTGCCAGACACCAGGAATTTATTGTGATGACAAAGTGGTCACTTACATTCCCGGCCCTCTCTACTCACACATTGCTACATCCTATGGTTCCACCGCAACAGCCCCCACCCCCCACCGCCAAATAATAACCAGGATCAGAACAAATGTGTCAGTGCAGAGGAAATAGAGAAGCAGACGGGTTGTAAGGGGCCATTAGATGAGCAGGAAGCAGATAAGTGACGTCTAGAGAGAGTCCATTAGTGAGCACTAAGAGCCCTTAGATACCACAGAGGAGATCAGGGGGGCCCGATGGGGACAGGGTACAGATCCTTACGTCAGGCTGGGAGTTGTGATGAACACGAGGGAAGACAAAGGCTTCATAGCAGTAGAGGTCACAGAATGGAGACCCCCCCCCCCCCACTGCTGAAGGTCACATCAGAATGGAGACCCCCCCCCCCCACTGCTGAAGGTCACATCAGAATGGAGACCCCCCCCCCCCCCACACTGCTGGAGGTCACATCAGAATGGAGACCCCCCCCCCCCCCCACTGCTGGAGGTCACATCAGAATAGAGACCCCCCCCCGCCACTGCTGGAGGTCACATCAGAATAGAGACCCCCCCCCCCCCCCCACTGCTGGAGGTCACATCAGAATGGAGACCCCCCCCCCCCCCACTGCTGGAGGTCACATCAGAATGGAGACCCCCCCCCCCACTGCTGGAGGTCACATCAGAATGGAGACCCCCCCCCCACTGCTGGAGGTCACATCAGAATGGAGACCCCCCCCCCCCACTGCTGGAGGTCACATCAGAATGGAGACCCCCCCCCCCCCCACTGCTGGAGGTCACATCAGAATGGAGACCCCCCCCCCCACTGCTGGAGGTCACATCAGAATGGAGACCCCCCACTGCTGGGGTCATATCTGGTCACATGATGTTTGACATCACTGTTGATCTGGGCTGATGCTCTATAGGGGACATCAGAGCCCCCCCAAATCTTTCTGGCCACCACCCTGGATGGTTTGATGCGTCACCATCCCGGAGTATATATAATATAGGGGATATGTATTGTCTCGAGAGAATTATACGAGTTCCTGGATTACAATGCCGGGAATCCGGTGATGAGACCGACATGAAGACTAGACCTGGGCCCAGGAGCGACCGGCAATGTCTCCCCTCTGTATTACAGATGAAATAGTCACTTATACAGAGAGATCCCTCCATACAGCAGCACTGCTGCCCTTGTGCCCCCAGGAGGAGAGGACGGGGGTCTTCTCCCTTATGGATACACTTCCCCTTTACCTCTCCATTATAATGTGCCCACTAGGTGGCGCTGTTTCTCCGTTATATACAGAAGAGATTTATGGCGTAAAAGAAAACAAACACGAAAGGCGGCGAACACCTCAGCTCCATAAAATACACAACACACAATGTGACAGAGGAATCGGCCCTATCAGTCATATATAGCAGCAGGGCCTTCTGGGTATTCAGTCCCAGCCCCCACCTGCACACAGCTTTAGGGCCCCTCTCCCCTGATTGTGTAACTCGGGTTGACCCAAAATTTGCTGCAGAATTCCAAAGTTTTAATGAACACTTCAAATATTTAGACTTGTCCTAAAAAAAAGATTATTTTGTTACTCTTTTAAGAATGTAGCAGCTTCCGAGCGTAGGGGGGGGGGGGGGTGGGGGGGGGCGGGGGAGGAAACATCTCCGGCCTTCTCCATGACAGACAAACAGAGTCTTTGTGTCATTCGAGGTGACCGGCCTCCAGTCCCTGCGGAGAATTGTCAATGGCCGTATTATGAATGTGGGGAACGCGGACAGGAAAGAACAGGGGGGGGGGGGGGTACAAAGTAATTATATACTGTGACAAGTCAACAGGGGGAATCGTGGGAAGAAAAATAAAGATGCGTCTCTGAGGTGATCACCACCATGAATGGTACAAAAAGTCTATCCGGCCCCGAAAATCCATAATACAGGTCAAATAACGTAAACAATACAATGTCAAAGGCGACCAATCAATATCAGCCTGATACCCTGGGGGGCCGCCATGAATGGAGGGGTCTCTCCGGTTGCCAGGGGCAGCAGAATACTTGTGTAATGGTAGTAAATAGACGACACAGCCGCGCTCTTGTGTTCAGTATTGAATGGGGGGGGAGATACTGCGAAACACCAAACACAGGGGCTTCAGGGCCCCATATCTACCAGAAAACACCAAACACAGGGGCTTCAGGGCCCCATATCTACCAGAAAACACCAAACACAGGGGCTTCAGGGCCCCAATATCTACCAGAAAACACCAAACACAGGGGCTTCAGGGCCCCATATCTACCAGAAAACACCAAACACAGGGGCTTCAGGGCCCCAATATCTACCAGAAAACACCAAACACAGGGGCTTCAGGGCCCCAATATCTACCAGAAAACACCAAACACAGGGGCTTCAGGGCCCCATATCTACCAGAAAACACCAAACACAGGGGCTTCAGGGCCCCAATATCTACCAGAAAACACCAAACACAGGGGCTTCAGGGCCCCATATCTACCAGAAAACACCAAACACAGGGGCTTCAGGGCCCCAATATCTACCAGAAAACACCAAACACAGGGGCTTCAGGGCCCCAATATCTACCAGAAAACACCAAACACAGGGGCTTCAGGGCCCCATATCTACCAGAAAACACTAAACACAGGGGCTTCAGGGCCCCATATCTATAAAAACACCAAACACAGGGGCTTCAGGGCCCCATATCTACCAGAAAACACTAAACACAGGGGCTTCAGGGCCCCATATCTATAAAAACACCAAACACAGGGGCTTCAGGGCCCCAATATCTACCAGAAAACACCAAACACAGGGGCTTCAGGGCCCCATATCTACCAGAAAACACCAAACACAGGGGCTTCAGGGCCCCATATCTATAAAAACACCAAACACAGGGGCTTCAGGGCCCCATATCTACCAGAAAACACTAAACACAGGGGCTTCAGGGCCCCATATCTATAAAAACACCAAACACAGGGGCTTCAGGGCCCCAATATCTACCAGAAAACACCAAACACAGGGGCTTCAGGGCCCCATATCTACCAGAAAACACCAAACACAGGGGCTTCAGGGCCCCATATCTATAAAAACACCAAACACAGGGGCTTCAGGGCCCCATATCTACCATGGGACATTTATAATATGGCTGTTTTCTCATGTAGCAGAGGTGACTTTGGGGCCACATACCACCGATTCCTCTGCGCCCCCTATAGTTACGTCCCAGCTCAGTGTAATACAACCTTCTATATATACACAGGAATTGTTAGAGGATCATACACCTGATTATTTATAAGTTAATAGATTCAGGTTGGGATCCTAATCAGATTGACTACAAAGAGCGTCTCCATCTCTGGAGGACCCGCCCCGTCCTGCGTTACACGGACGACCCATTGATGTGAAATGGACAATGTGGCCTGATGAAGCGCCAGTGGGCACGATACAGTCTGTGGCCGGCGTCTGAGGCTCCTCTCGTTACACCCGTCACCGCCCCGCCATGGAAGACCGGGACTGAGATCATGTATCAGCCGCTAGCCCCCGCACGAGAGTCGCAGTGTGAGTGCCCCGTATCCTTCTAGGTTTGCTACAGTTGTAACCAGTGTAATATACGTAGAGCACCTCCAGACATCATAGCTCCCTCCTATTTACATACATCCAACTGTTTGATAAGTAACTGCTATATTTGCCACATATTGGAAGATAGTAGTATTAGTGCCGTCTCCGACTTTTCTTTGGGATTGGACAACGTGTAATGCTTCGTTTCCCCTGTGGTGGCGCTGCAGAGGAATCAAACACTTACTGCCCGTCTCCTCACACATAATGATGACTTGGGGTCTCAGTCAATGGACTCTACTATTAAGTAGTGGACTCTAGACCGAACTATTAAAGGGATACTCGGCTGCTAGACATCATATCCCCTATACAAAAGGATAGGGAGATAAGATGTCTGATCGCAGGGGGTCCCTCTGCTGGGAGCCCCCTTGATCTCCTGAACTGAACCCCGGGGTCCAACTGCAGTGGTAAAGACGTCCCGCCACACCCTTTAGTGATGCCCCCACCATTCATGTCTATGGGAGGGGGTGTAGCGGCCCATAGACATTTAGATAGGGGATAGGATGCCTAGCAGTGGAGAACCCCTTTAAGTAAGGGATTTGGGACTCAACTACTAAGTAGGAAACGTTGGACTGAACTATTAAGTAGGGAGATGAACAATATCCAATGTGGTGTATTACATAGGGGCAGCCATGCAGATGTAATGTGGCCCTTAGAAACAAGGGTCCCGGCCTTGGATGGTCACTCTGGACTCTGGAGGTGGAAGGTGCTGAGGGTCCTAATACAGGCCTATTGTATGGTGTTCCCCAACCTCTACCTGTTCCTTGGAGGGTGATGGACCCCACAACATTGTGCCCCTACCTGCCCCCACAACAACATTGTGCCCCCCCCCCCCCCCCAGACACTGTAAAATCCCAGAAGCCGAAGTGTCTAGTTTGCATTATTCCCGACACGTCTGCTAAGCTCCTTCCCGTCACCCGGCCATGATGAAGGGCGGGATCTGTAATTAGAAGGTCTCACCTTCGCTCACTGCCATGTTATTAATGAAAGACAGTAGTGAATTTAAGGAGGAGAGGCGTATACCTGTGACACATATCATTATCATGCTCTGCCCTTCCTAATCTCCCTCTCATTACAGGCGGCTCTTAAAGGAGAAACTACACATCTACAAGACACTCCAATATGGACGGATATGCTGAGCGCGGGCTTCAAGTTTATTTTAGGTTAAATTATTATTTTCTGGGGCATGTACTATATATTTGGGAACCCTTCTTCTCCCCCTCCAAGCATGAATAAATTCACCATCACTTATACAATTCAGTGTTTTCCTAACCATATGCCTTCGGCTGTCGAGGCATGCTGGGAGTTGTAGTTTTGTAACAGCTGGAGGTACAACAGTAATCTGGTATTGGTTAGGGTGAGTTTAAGACCCATGGTGGTGCCCAATTTTTGTTCCACATCTATTGAAGTCAATGGAGATTGCAGTCTGGGAGTTGTAGTTAACTGGAGACGCACAGTTTGGAAAACGATGATCTCATTCCCAGCCATGATAGATTTGAGTAATTAGCGGGCAATGTTAGGACCCATGGAAGTGCCCAATTTTTGTTCCACAGCTATTAAAGTCAAGGGAGAGGATTCTTGGACACTGACAAACTCCTCTCAGACATACAAATGCAGATAAACGCCGACATAATGACCAGAAGGTTTTTATTAACCAAAGCGCCCAATGGAAAGCGAGGAACATTCTCGAAAACTCTGACACTTCATCTACGCGTGGCCTCGGTTGGCACCTACATCCTTAGTGCATCACAGTGTAATACAGAGTTGGCACCAACCTCCCTACATACACACAATCTGCAATTGGGGACACATCCAGAACCCCCCCCCCCCCCAGACACACACTACCCCTCAGCAAACACATCCAGACCCCCCCCCCCCCAGACACAAACCACCCCCTACAAACACGACTGAACACATCCAGACCCCCCAACACACACATCCAGACTTCCCCCCCCCCCCCCCCCAGACACACAAACCACCCCCTACAAACACGACTGAACACATCCAGACCCCCCCCCCCCCCCACACACAAACACACACTACCCCCCAACACACACATCCAGACCTCCCCCCCAGACACACAAACCACCCCCTACAAACACGACTGAACACATCCAGACCCCCCCCCCCCCACACACACACACACACACGTGCACCCAGACCCCCCCCCCCCCCCAACAAACACATCCAGACCCCCTCCCCTCACACACATCCAGACCCCCTCCCCTCACACACACTACCCCCCCAGACACATCCAGACCCCCCCCCCCACCAGACACACACAAACCACCCCCTTCAGAACACATGCAGATCCCCCCCCCCCCCAGACACACAAACCACCCCCTACAAACACGACTGAACACATCTCCAGACCCCCTCCGTACATAGGACCGGACCCCCAATCTAGACCAGGACCGGACCCCCCCCCCCCGTCTACACAAGGACCGGACCCCCATCTACACCAGGACCAGACCCCCATCTACACCAGGACGCGCTTTGTTTTCTAACCCACGTTCTGTTTAGTCACTTATTAGTCAGTAGTGGACATAACACATTTTTATTTGGTCTGATTTTTTTGCAGTTTTATGTGAAATTCATCCGCACCATCTGTGAATCACTTCGCCGATGATCCTATAACTCCTGGGGGATCATTATATAGGAAAAGTGTGGGAACTGGAGATGAAGGGAACAGATTAGGAACGTGGGAAGTGAGGCCAATGGAAGATTTCCTGAATTACATAAAATATCCATATTATTTATCATCATCCCCTGAAGAAGTGGCATAATAGCGAAACGATCGTTGGGGTTCAGGTGTAGGTATGGTTTTGCACCCTTTACTGTTTACTTTTGGCAGGTATTATTCTTGTATCCTACCAGCTACTGTGGCATTTACTCCCTATACTTGTATATTTTGATGTATTTGGGTCCTACCATTGTCCTATATCTTTGAATGTCCACTAGTGCCTATTTATTGCTACTACTTTCTTTGTTTTAATTCTACGATCTATTTTTTATTATTAAATTGCATTAATAAAGTTTATTTTTTACATTCTATTACCTTTCTGTTTAATTTGTGGTATGGTTCTCTTTTTGGTGTCAACAATACTTAGTCAAGTTAAGTCAAAATTTCATTCAACGTTAGGAGTTAAAAGAGCGACGCTCTGCTTACGGGACGGACGGCAGAAGGGTCCAGAATCAGGGACAGCGAGGGATCGGACGCGTCTTTTTTGTTGTTCTGCAGACCGGGCTCTTGGCTCTTGTCTTCAGATGCTGAAAAGTCAAAACATGACATTTTCTTTGGGAACGCAATGTACTTGGCCGAAGAAGAGGAAGATCACCCACCTCATATACAAGGCCGACTATAGGGCCGCAACGCTCTCCACAGCCAAGATATATAGAGACTATGGGGCGTCCATCATTATCTCTATAGGCTGCTAAATAGTCACATGTTCTCCTCTCAGGTATATACAGTATATATAGATGGTGGCAGAGACGTCTCCTTCCCCTGCCCATCACTTGTTCTCCTCTCAGGTATATACAGTATATATAGATGGTGGCAGAGACGTCCCAGTCTTCACCTGCCCATCACTTGTTCTCCTCTCAGGTATATATAGATGGTGGCAGAGACGTCCCAGTCTTCACCTGCCCATCACTTGTTCTCCTCTCAGGTATATAAAGTATATATAGATGGTGGCAGAGACGTCCCAGTCTTCACCTGCCCATCACTTGTTCTCCTCTCAGGTATATATAGATGGTGGCAGAGACGTCCCAGTCTTCACCTGCCCATCACTTGTTCTCCTCTCAGGTATATAAAGTATATATAGATGGTGGCAGAGACGTCCCAGTCTTCACCTGCCCATCACTTGTTCTCCTCTCAGGTATATACAGTATATATAGATGGTGGCAGAGACGTCTCAGTCTTCACCTGCCCATCACTTGTTCTCCTCTCAGGTATATAAAGTATATATAGATGGTGGCAGAGACGTCTCCTTCACCTGCCCATCACTTGCTCTCCTCTCAGGTATATACAGTATATATAGATGGTGGCAGAGACGTCTCCTTCACTGCCCATCACTTGTTCTCCTCTCAGGTATATACAGTATAATATAATATAATATATATATATATATATATATATAAATATGCAGACATCTCAGTCTTCACCTGCCCGCCGTCCTCACAGCGTATTTTTAGCTCGCCTATATCACCCTGTCCTACACACCCAGGACTTGCTGTAGTATTTTTATGACTAATGGGGAGGAAATACTGTACTAAGTGAATGAGCAAGAGGTTATTTAGACTATTTGGATGTAATGGAGGTGAAGATAGCAAACAATGACACAATAGACTCCGTGAGGCACGAATCCTCCTGCAAACTTGTTTGTGCTGTCAGAGTTATGTGACCTATTTGCAGCCGGTTCTGGTAGAAGACATAGAATAGTGATGTGAGAGTCACCAGGAAGAATGGGGGGAACATGAAGGTCCCAAACGCTGCTGAAACCACAAAACATGTCTAATGTAACACACTGCGGCAAGATGTCATCCTTACACAAGTCACTGTTCATATTATCCTGATTTTTAACATATTTGTGGTAGGAACATTACTCCTAGCTATAGAGTCTGCAGGACCCCATTGCGGTTCTTATGTGTGCTTAGGGTTGTGTGGGACCCCGCCACTATTACATGTGTCCCCGCCACTATTCTCTTATCTAGAAGGGAGCCTGTGGGTACCTACTGTTTGTCCTATGTGGCGGCATTATATGTGACCACATTACTGTTCTCGCCTGGTTGGGGGGGGGGGGCCTCTGGGTTTCTACCATTGTTCTCTTATGTGGCAGGGGTGATGTGAGAACCCATTACTGTTCTCTTATCTGGTACAGAGACGGTAGTTCTCTACCATTGTTTTTTTTTTTTTTTTTAAATGGGGCAGGTGGGGTGATATGTCACCCCGTTACGGTTCTCTTGTCTGGTAGGGGGGGCTCTGGGTTTCCACCACTGTTCTCTTATGTGGCAGGGATAAGTGACCCCCATAACTGTTCCCTGAGGTGACAAGGGCCATGTTGGTCCCCAACAGTGTTTTTTTTTCTGGGGTCTGTGAAACCCCATTGTTATCCTATAATGTGATAGGAAGCGGGCCCTAACATAACATGTATTTAATATGCTGCCATACATAACGGGAATCAGTTCTGTGCATCTGTGGAAATTAATTTTTTTTTGTGGCTTTTACAATAATAAAAAATCATCATTTATTCCCACAGCAGATAAGAAGAGACCCGACGCTTATATCCCCAAACCTGAACCGTGCTCTGGGAGTCCAAATCTCTGCAAGAAACATGGTCTCCTCCTCACAGACGGTTTCTTCAGGAGTCAATAAGTGAAGCCATCGCTTATATTTAACCACCATGTTATGTGACAGGAGGAAATCCAATAGTGACATCAGATTGCGGATAATAAAAGGCTATTGTATAATCCAGGAGCCACCACTCAGTCCCAGGAGCCACTGATCTGTGGAGCACGGTCAGTCCCTGAAGCCACTGGTCAGTTTTGTACCAATAAACATCTCACCTACCAAACCGAACCTTTGGGGTTATGGCCTATAATTAACACCGAAAAGGAGAAAAACCAACTTGCTATAAAAAGTGCGAGAACACTTTCTAAATTAGAACCCCAATAACGTGTACCAATCAGTGCACACAAATACATAAGGTCATTATAAATCCATATACTTTATTAAACTCACAAAGTTAAAACATACATAGAAAAGTACAGAATGCGTAAAATAAGAGGCACTGGATCACTATAGAAAGGCAGGTATAAGTCTGTGTGTGATATAATATACCGGAATACACCCCCTGAGGAAGCATTTTAGAAGCGAAACGATCGTTTGGGTTGGTAGGTATGGTCTGGCATTCTTGATAGTTTGCTTGGGCATTGGGCTATGTTCTCTCCCATTTGACACAGTCTTATACTGCGGTTTACCTGTATTCTTAACCCTTATTGCCATTTATTCAGGTGATTATTCCGGTATATTATATCACACACAGACTTATACCTGCCTTTCTATAGTGATCCAGTGCCTCTTATTTTACGCATTCTGTACTTTTCTATGTTTGTTTTAACTTTGTGAGTTTAATAAAGTATATGGATTTATAATGACCTTATGTATTTGTGAGCACTGATTGGGTACACGTTATTGGGGTTCTAGTTATGGCCTATAAACAAAACTATAGATCTACAACTTGCATCATTCTATCTATAATGTCACCGGTTACATCTAGGAAAACCTAAAACAAATGTAACAGCAATACAGTATACTATAGTATAAATCATACAAGACAATACAGTATACTATAGTATAAATCATACAAGACAATACAGTATACTATAGTATAAATCATACAAGACAATACAGTATACTATAGTATAAATCATACAAGACAATACAGTATACTATAGTATAAATCATACAAGACAATACAGTATACTATAGTATAAATCATACAAGACAATACAGTATACTATAGTATAAATCATACAAGACAATACAGTATACTATAGTATAAATCATACAAGACAATACAGTATACTATAGTATAAATCATAAGACAATACAGTATACTATAGTATAAATCATATAAGACAATACAGTATACTATAGTATAAATCATATAAGACAATACAATATACTATAGTATAAATCATACAAGACAATACAGTATACTATAGTATAAATCATACAAGACAATACAGTATACTATAGTATAAATCATAAGACAATACAGTATACTATAGTATAAATCATAAGACAATACAGTATACTATAGTATAAATCATAAGACAATACAATATACTATAGTATAAATCATACAAGACAATACAGTATACTATAGTATAAATCATACAAGACAATACAGTATACTATAGTATAAATCATACAAGACAATACAGTATACTATAGTATAAATCATAAGACAATACAATATACTATAGTATAAATCATACAAGACAATACAATATACTATAGTATAAATCATACAAGACAATACAGTATACTATAGTATAAATCATACAAGACAATACAATATACTATAGTATAAATCATAAGACAATACAGTATACTATAGTATAAATCATACAAGACAATACAATATACTATAGTATAAATCATACAAGACAATACAGTATACTATAGTATAAATCATAAGACAATACAGTATACTATAGTATAAATCATATAAGACAATATAATACAATCGCAGTAGCCACACATTACCAGGCCCATATAATATCTCAATTTGAGACCCAGACGGGTTATAATGGGGCGAGAGATACAAAGTTTCTACTTCATTATTACATCCTTCCTAATCTACTCACAACTATGTTTCCCAACCAGGGTGTCTCCAGCTGTTGCAAAACTACATCTCCTAGCATGCCCGGACAGCCAAAGGCTGGAGACACCCTGGTTGGGAAACATTGACTTACTTTATAACGTCTGGTACCATCATGTAACTTACTGTATCTGCTCCATTTATGACGACCAATGGCCAGACTGGAGAAGATAGAGTATATATATATATATATATATATATATATATATATATATATATATATATATATATATATATATATATATAGCGCCGCCATACATGACCCCTACTGTAGGTCCAGTCTCCCTACATTACAGCAAAGATCTGATCTTCTATTTTATAATGACAATGAGTTCCACAATCTCTTTCCATAGGCACTATATACGTGGTTCAGCTTATAAATCCTTCTATATCCCTCATCTTGGGCCATGATGGACCAACAGGTGACTATAGGACTATACTGCAGTAATAAGCCCCCGCAGCAATAATAAGCCCCCGCAGTCACATGCACCAAAGTCATATGCGCCAAAGTCACATGCTCCGCAGTCACGTTCTGTAGTAACATGATTTGCCGCAGCAATAATAAGCCCCCGCAGCAATAATAAGCCCCCGCAGTGTTGTGAAGCTATTGATAAAGAATCAGATTACCGTACTATTCAAAACCTCTGCACGTTCCATCACTATTTACTGAATGAAGTAATCTGAAGACAACATGACGGAGCCGATATCCCCTGATCCCCAACATGACGGAGCCGATATCCCCTGATCCCCCAACATGACGGAGCCGATATCCCCTGATCCCCCAACATGACGGAGCCGATATCCCCTGATCCCCAACATGACGGAGCCGATATCCCCTGATCCCCAACATGACGGAGCCGATATCCCCTGATACCCAACATGACGGAGCCGATATCATCTGATACCCCAACATGACGGAGCCGATATCCCCTGATCCCCAACATGACGGAGCCGATATCCCCTGATCCCCAACATGACGGAGCCGATATCATCTGATACCCCAACATGACGGAGCCGATATCATCTGATACCCCAACATGACGGAGCCGATATCATCTGATACCCCAACATGACGGAGCCGATATCCCCTGATCCCCAACATGACGGAGCAGATATCCCCTGATACCCAACATGACGGAGCCGCTATCATCTGATACCCCAACATGACGGAGCAGATATCCCCTGATACCCAACATGACGGAGCCGATATCATCTGATACCCCAACATGACGGAGCAGATATCCCCTGATCCCCAACATGACGGAGCCGATATCCCCTGATACCCAACATGACGGAGCCGATATCCCGATACCCCAACATGACGGAGCCGATATCATCTGATACCCCAACATGACGGAGCCGATATCCCCTGATACCCCAACATGACGGAGCCGATATCCCGATACCCCAACATGACGGAGCCGATATCCCCTGATACCCCAACATGACGGAGCCAATATCATCTGATCCCCAACATGACGGAGCCGATATCCCCTGATCCCCAACATGACGGAGCCGATATCATCTGATCCCCAACATGACGGAGCCGATATCATCTGATCCCCCAACATGACGGAGCCGATATCCCCTGATCCCCAACATGACGGAGCCGATATCATCTGATCCCCAACATGACGGAGCCGATATCATCTGATCCCCAACATGACGGAGCCGATATCATCTAATACCCCAACATGACGGAGCCAATATCATCTGATCCCCAACATGACGGAGCCGATATCCCCTGATCCCCAACATGACTGGGGACAAAAAGTCACAGTATTGGGTGCAGGTATTGTTACTGGCAGCTGCAGTCATGACTACAAAGGGTTAATGGCACCAGACTCTTTACCATAAGGGGCAGATAGTATGGGTGTATACGGCGCCGCTCAGGGTCAGAGTCCGGCTCGTATGTTTGCGATGCCGATTACTGTAGGATCGTCCTGAAATAAACAAGGAGAGAACCGGCCTCACCTTCCTTCACCCCTGACAGTTGCTTCGCAACCGTTCCTGTCCTACCTGTGTGGCCGGTGCTCCTCCAATAGGGACACGCCCCTTAAAGGGACACAGCCCCAAATCTACTCGACATGTGGAATTCATTAAACTTACAATTTATTTACAGATAAAGTTACTTTGAGCTCGTACGGCGGTGTTACCTGTATATTATATATAGTGCACATATAGGGGGTTACATTGTCTTACCTGTATATTATATATAGTGCACATATAGGGGGTTACATTGTGTTACCTGTATATTATATATAGTGCACATATAGGGGGTTACATTGTGTTACCTGTATATTATATATAGTGCACATATAGGGGGTTACATTGTGTTACCTGTATATTATATATAGTGCACATATAGGGGTTACATTGTGTTACCTGTATATTATAGTGCACATATAGGGGGTTACATTGTGTTACCTGTATATTATAGTGCACATATAGGGATTACATTGTGTTACCTGTATATTATATATATAGTGCACATATAGGGATTACATTGTGTTACCTGTATATTATATATAGTGCACATATAGGGATTACATTGTGTTACCTGTATATTATATACAGTGCACATATAGGGGGTTACATTGTGTTACCTGTATATTATATATAGTGCACATATAGGGGGTTACATTGTGTTACCTGTATATTATATATAGTGCACATATAGGGGGTTACATTGTGTTACCTGTAGATTATATATAGTGCACATATAGGGATTACATTGTGTTACCTGTATATTATATATAGTGCACATATAGGGGGTTACATTGTGTTACCTGTATATTATATATAGTGCACATATAGGGGGTTACATTGTGTTACCTGTATATTATAGTGCACATATAGGGGTTACATTGTGTTACCTGTATAATATATATATATATATAGTGCACATATAGGGGTTACATTGTGTTACCTGTATATTATATATATATAGTGCACATATAGGGATTACATTGTGTTACCTGTATATTATATATATAGTGCACATATAGGGGATTACATTGTGTTACCAGTATAATATATATAGTGCACATATAGGGATTACATTGTGTTACCTGTATATTATATATAGTGCACATATAGGGGGTTACATTGTGTTACCTGTATATTATATATATATATATATATATATATATATATATATATATATATAGTGCACATATAGGGATTACATTGTGTTACCTGTATATTATATATATATATAGTGCACATATAGGGGTTACATTGTGTTACCTGTATATTATATATAGTGCACATATAGGGATTACATTGTGTTACCTGTATATTATATATAGTGCACATATAGGGATTACATTGTGTTACCTGTATATTATATATAGTGCACATATAGGGGATTACATTGTGTTACCTGTATATTATATATATAGTGCACATATAGGGATTACATTGTGTTACCTGTATATTATATATATAGTGCACATATAGGGATTACATTGTGTTACCTGTATATTATATATATAGTGCACATATAGGGATTACATTGTGTTACCTGTATATTATATATAGTGCACATATAGGGATTACATTGTGTTACCTGTATATTATATATAGTGCACATATAGGGGGTTACATTGTGTTACCTGTATATTATATATATATATATATATATAGTGCACATATAGGGGGTTACATTGTGTTACCTGTATATTATATATAGTGCACATATAGGGATTACATTGTGTTACCTGTATATTATATATAGTGCACATATAGGGATTACATTGTGTTACCTGTATATTATATATAGTGCACATATAGGGGATTACATTGTGTTACCTGTATATTATATATAGTGCACATATAGGGATTACATTGTGTTACCTGTATATTATATATAGTGCACATATAGGGATTACATTGTGTTACCTGTATATTATATATAGTGCACATATAGGGATTACATTGTGTTACCTGTATATTATATATATAGTGCACATATAGGGATTACATTGTGTTACCTGTATATTATATATATAGTGCACATATAGGGGATTACATTGTGTTCCCTGTATATTATATATATATAGTGCACATATAGGGATTACATTGTGTTACCTGTATATTATATATAGTGCACATATAGGGATTACATTGTGTTACCTGTATATTATATATAGTGCACATATAGGGGGTTACATTGTGTTACCTGTATATTATATATAGTGCACATATAGGGGGTTACATTGTGTTACCTGTATATTATATATATAGTGCACATATAGGGGGTTACATTGTGTTACCTGTATATTAAATATAGTGCACATATAGGGGGTTACATTGTGTTACCTGTATATTATATATATAGTGCACATATAGGGGGTTACATTGTGTTACCTGTATATTATATATATAGTGCACATATAGGGGGTTACATTGTGTTACCTGTATATTATATATATAGTGCACATATAGGGGATTACATTGTGTTACCTGTATATTATATATAGTGCACATATAGGGATTACATTGTGTTACCTGTATATTATATATAGTGCACATATAGGGGGTTACATTGTGTTACCTGTATATTATATATAGTGCACATATAGGGGGTTACATTGTGTTACCTGTATATTATATATATAGTGCACATATAGGGGGTTACATTGTGTTACCTGTATATTATATATATAGTGCACATATAGGGATTACATTGTGTTACCTGTATATTATATATAGTGCACATATAGGGGGTTACATTGTGTTACCTGTATATTATATATAGTGCACATATAGGGGTTACATTGTGTTACCTGTATATTATATATAGTGCACATATAGGGGGTTACATTGTGTTACCTGTATATTATATATAGTGCACATATAGGGGATTACATTGTGTTACCTGTATATTATATATAGTGCACATATAGGGATTACATTGTGTTACCTGTATATTATATATAGTGCACATATAGGGGGTTACATTGTGTTACCTGTAGATTATATATAGTGCACATATAGGGGGTTACATTGTGTTACCTGTATATTATATATAGTGCACATATAGGGATTACATTGTGTTACCTGTATATTATATATAGTGCACATATAGGGGATTACATTGTGTTACCTGTATATTATATATAGTGCACATATAGGGATTACATTGTGTTACCTGTATATATATATATATATATATATATATAGTGCACATATAGGGGGTTACATTGTGTTACCTGTATATTATATATAGTGCACATATAGGGGATTACATTGTGTTACCTGTATATTATATATATAGTGCACATATATGGATTACATTGTGTTACCTGTATATTATATATAGTGCACATATAGGGATTACATTGTGTTACCTGTATATTATATATAGTGCACATATAGGGGGTTACATTGTGTTACCAGTATATTATATATAGTGCACATATAGGGATTACATTGTGTTACCTGTATATTATATATAGTGCACATATAGGGGGTTACATTGTGTTACCTGTATATTATATATAGTGCACATCTAGGGGTTACATTGTGTTACCTGTATATTATATATAGTGCACATATAGGGATTACATTGTGTTACCTGTATATTATATATAGTGCACATATAGGGGGTTACATTGTGTTACCTGTATATTATATATAGTGCACATATAGGGGATTACATTGTGTTACCTGTATATTATATATAGTGCACATATAGGGATTACATTGTGTTACCTGTATATTATATATAGTGCACATATAGGGGGTTACATTGTGTTACCTGTATATTATATATATATAGTGCACATATAGGGGGTTACATTGTGTTACCTGTATATTATATATAGTGCACATATAGGGATTACATTGTGTTACCTGTATATTATATATATAGTGCACATATAGGGATTACATTGTGTTACCTGTATATTATATATAGTGCACATATAGGGATTACATTGTGTTACCTGTATATTATATATATAGTGCACATATAGGGATTACATTGTGTTACCTGTATATTATATATAGTGCACATATAGGGATTACATTGTGTTACCTGTATATTATATATATAGTGCACATATAGGGGATTACATTGTTACCTGTATATTATATATAGTGCACATATAGGGGATTACATTGTGTTCCCTGTATATTATATATAGTGCACATATAGGGATTACATTATGTTACCTGTATATTATATATAGTGCACATATAGGGGGTTACATTGTTACCTGTATATTATATATAGTGCACATATAGGGATTACATTGTGTTACCTGTATATTATATATAGTGCACATATAGGGGATTACATTGTGTTACCTGTATATTATATATATAATGCACATATAGGGGATTACATTGTGTTACCTGTATATTATATATAGTGCACATATAGGGGATTACATTGTGTTACCTGTATATTATATATAGTGCACATATAGGGATTACATTGTGTTACCTGTATATTATATATAGTGCACATATAGGGATTACATTGTGTTACCTGTATATTATATATAGTGCACATATAGGGATTACATTGTGTTACCTGTATATTATATATATATAGTGCACATATAGGGATTACATTGTGTTACCTGTATATTATATATATAGTGCACATATAGGGGATTACATTGTGTTCCCTGTATATTATATATATATAGTGCACATATAGGGATTACATTGTGTTACCTGTATATTATATATAGTGCACATATAGGGATTACATTGTGTTACCTGTATATTATATATAGTGCACATATAGGGGGTTACATTGTGTTACCTGTATATTATATATATAGTGCACATATAGGGGGTTACATTGTGTTACCTGTATATTATATATATAGTGCACATATAGGGGGTTACATTGTGTTACCTGTATATTATATATAGTGCACATATAGGGGGTTACATTGTGTTACCTGTATATTATATATATAGTGCACATATAGGGGGTTACATTGTGTTACCTGTATATTATATATATAGTGCACATATAGGGGATTACATTGTGTTACCTGTATATTATATATAGTGCACATATAGGGGGTTACATTGTGTTACCTGTATATTATATATATAGTGCACATATAGGGGATTACATTGTGTTACCTGTATATTATATATAGTGCACATATAGGGATTACATTGTGTTACCTGTATATTATATATAGTGCACATATAGGGGGTTACATTGTGTTACCTGTATATTATATATAGTGCACATATAGGGGGTTACATTGTGTTACCTGTATATTATATATATATAGTGCACATATAGGGGATTACATTGTGTTACCTGTATATTATATATAGTGCACATATAGGGGGTTACATTGTGTTACCTGTATATTATATATATATAGTGCACATATAGGGGATTACATTGTGTTACCTGTATATTATATATATAGTGCACATATAGGGGGTTACATTGTGTTACCTGTATATTATATATAGTGCACATATAGGGGGTTACATTGTGTTACCTGTATATTATATATAGTGCACATATAGGGGGTTACATTGTGTTACCTGTAGATTATATATAGTGCACATATAGGGGGTTACATTGTGTTACCTGTATATTATATATAGTGCACATATAGGGATTACATTGTGTTACCTGTAGATTATATATAGTGCACATATAGGGATTACATTGTGTTACCTGTATATTATATATAGTGCACATATAGGGATTACATTGTGTTACCTGTATATTATATATAGTGCACATATAGGGGATTACATTGTGTTACCTGTATATTATATATAGTGCACATATAGGGATTACATTGTGTTACCTGTATATTATATATATAGTGCACATATAGGGGATTACATTGTGTTACCAGTATATTATATATAGTGCACATATAGGGATTACATTGTGTTACCTGTATATTATATATAGTGCACATATAGGGGTTACATTGTGTTACCTGTATATTATATATAGTGCACATATAGGGGGTTACATTGTGTTACCTGTATATTATATATAGTGCACATATAGGGATTACATTGTGTTACCTGTATATTATATATAGTGCACATATAGGGGATTACATTGTGTTACCTGTATATTATATATAGTGCACATATAGGGATTACATTGTGTTACCTGTATATTATATATAGTGCACATATAGGGGGTTACATTGTGTTACCTGTATATTATATATATATATATATATATAGTGCACATATAGGGGGTTACATTGTGTTACCTGTATATTATATATAGTGCACATATAGGGATTACATTGTGTTACCTGTATATTATATATAGTGCACATATAGGGATTACATTGTGTTACCTGTATATTATATATAGTGCACATATAGGGGATTACATTGTGTTACCTGTATATTATATATATAGTGCACATATAGGGATTACATTGTGTTACCTGTATATTATATATATAGTGCACATATAGGGATTACATTGTGTTACCTGTATATTATATATAGTGCACATATAGGGATTACATTGTGTTACCTGTATATTATATATAGTGCACATATAGGGGATTACATTGTTACCTGTATATTATATATATAGTGCACATATAGGGATTACATTGTATTACCTGTATATTATATATAGTGCACATATAGGGATTACATTGTGTTACCTGTATATTATATATAGTGCACATATAGGGGGTTACATTGTGTTACCAGTATATTATATATATATATATATATATATATATATAGTGCACATATAGGGGATTACATTGTGTTACCTGTATATTATATATAGTGCACATATAGGGGATTACATTGTGTTACCTGTATATTATATATATATATAGTGCACATATAGGGGGTTACATTGTGTTACCTGTATATTATATATAGTGCACATATAGGGATTACATTGTGTTACCTGTATATTATATATAGTGCACATATAGGGATTACATTGTGTTACCTGTATATTATATATAGTGCACATATAGGGGATTACATTGTGTTACCTGTATATTATATATATAGTGCACATATAGGGATTACATTGTGTTACCTGTATATTATATATAGTGCACATATAGGGGATTACATTGTTACCTGTATATTATATATATAGTGCACATATAGGGATTACATTGTATTACCTGTATATTATATATAGTGCACATATAGGGATTACATTGTGTTCCCTGTATATTATATATAGTGCACATATAGGGGATTACATTGTGTTACCTGTATATTATATATAGTGCACATATAGGGGATTACATTGTGTTACCTGTATATTATATATAGTGCACATATAGGGGGTTACATTGTGTTACCTGTATATTATATATAGTGCACATATAGGGGGTTACATTGTGTTACCTGTATATTATATATATAGTGCACATATAAGGGGTTACATTGTGTTACCTGTATATTATATATAGTGCACATATAGGGATTACATTGTGTTACCTGTATATTATATATAGTGCACATATAGGGATTACATTGTGTTACCTGTATATTATATATAGTGCACATATAGGGGATTACATTGTGTTACCTGTATATTATATATATAGTGCACATATAGGGATTACATTGTGTTACCTGTATATTATATATATATATAGTGCACATATAGGGGGTTACATTGTGTTACCTGTATATTATATATATAGTGCACATATAGGGATTACATTGTGTTACCTGTATATTATATATAGTGCACATATAGGGGATTACATTGTTACCTGTATATTATATATATAGTGCACATATAGGGATTACATTGTATTACCTGTATATTATATATAGTGCACATATAGGGATTACATTGTGTTACCTGTATATTATATATAGTGCACATATAGGGATTACATTGTGTTACCTGTATATTATATATAGTGCACATATAGGGGATTTCATTGTGTTACCTGTATATTATATATAGTGCACATATAGGGGATTACATTGTGTTACCTGTATATTATATATAGTGCACATATAGGGATTACATTGTGTTACCTGTATATTATATATAGTGCACATATAGGGATTACATTGTGTTACCTGTATATTATATATAGTGCACATATAGGGGATTTCATTGTGTTACCTGTATATTATATATATAGTGCACATATAGGGATTATATTGTGTTACCTGTATATTATATATAGTGCACATATAGGGGATTACATTGTGTTACCTGTATATTATATATAGTGCACATATAGGGATTACATTGTGTTACCTGTATATTATATATATAGTGCACATATAGGGATTACATTGTGTTACCTGTATATTATATATAGTGCACATATAGGGGATTACATTGTGTTACCTGTATATTATATATATAGTGCACATATAGGGATTACATTGTGTTACCTGTATATTATATATATAGTGCACATATAGGGATTACATTGTGTTACCTGTATATTATATATAGTGCACATATAGGGGGTTACATTGTGTTCCCTGTATATTATATATAGTGCACATATAGGGGATTACATTGTTACCTGTATATTATATATATAGTGCACATATAGGGATTACATTGTGTTACCTGTATATTATATATATAGTGCACATATAGGGATTACATTGTGTTACCTGTATATTATATATAGTGCACATATAGGGGGTTACATTGTGTTACCTGTATATTATATATAGTGCACATATAGGGATTACATTGTGTTACCTGTATATTATATATAGTGCACATATAGGGGGTTACATTGTGTTACCTGTATATTATATATAGTGCACATATAGGGATTACATTGTGTTACCTGTATATTATATATAGTGCACATATAGGGGATTACATTGTGTTACCTGTATATATATATATATATATATAGTGCACATATAGGGGGTTACATTGTGTTACCTGTATATTATATATAGTGCACATATAGGGGGTTACATTGTGTTACCTGTATATTATATATATAGTGCACATATAGGGGTTACATTGTGTTACCTGTATATTATATATAGTGCACATATAGGGGGTTACATTGTGTTACCTGTATATTATATATAGTGCACATATAGGGGGTTACATTGTGTTACCTGTATATTATATATATAGTGCACATATAGGGGTTACATTGTGTTACCTGTATATTATATATAGTGCACATATAGGGGTTACATTGTGTTACCTGTATATTATATATAGTGCACATATAGGGGGTTACATTGTGTTACCTGTATATTATATATAGTGCACATATAGGGGGTTACATTGTGTTACCTGTATATTATATATATAGTGCACATATAGGGGTTACATTGTGTTACCTGTATATTATATATAGTGCACATATAGGGGGTTACATTGTGTTACCTGTATATTATATATAGTGCACATATAGGGGGTTACATTGTGTTACCTGTATATTATATATATAGTGCACATATAGGGATTACATTGTGTTACCTGTATATTATATATAGTGCACATATAGGGATTACATTGTGTTACCTGTATATTATATATAGTGCACATATAGGGGGTTACATTGTGTTACCTGTATATTATAGTGCACATATAGGGGGTTACATTGTGTTACCTGTATATTATATATATAGTGCACATATAGGGATTACATTGTGTTACCTGTATATTATATATAGTGCACATATAGGGATTACATTGTGTTACCTGTATATTATATATAGTGCACATATAGGGATTACATTGTGTTACCTGTATATTATATATAGTGCACATATAGGGGGTTACATTGTGTTACCTGTATATTATATATAGTGCACATATAGGGATTACATTGTGTTCCCTATAGGGGGTCCTCACGTACAGTATATATGAGAAGACTAAATATACTATATACAGGGGGTAGATGTCTCCTATAGGGGGTCCTCACGTACTATATATATATATATATATATATATATATATATATATATATATATATATATATATATATATATATATATATATATATATATATATATATATATATATATATGAAGACTATATACAGGGGGTAGATGTCTCCTATAGGGGGTCCGCATGTACTACCACCACCGCCACAACCACCATTCCTCCTCCGTATACAGTCAGCAGTGTGGTATATATTTATACCTCTAGTATTACAGGTGAACCTACCGTCTTAAGGAAAGACTTCAATGACAAATTCAGCTCCGCTACAACTGATCTGCTCAGATCCCAATGTACAATAAGGCTACTGACCGCACAGCGGGGCTTTATTTTCCTGTCAGACACATGTCCGTCGGTGCCCGGTGTGAGGTGTCCGTCGGTGCCCGGTGTGAGGTGTCCGTCGGTGCCCGGTGTGAGGTGCCCGGTGTGAGGTGTCCGGTGTGAGGTGTCCGGTGTGAGGTGCCCGGTGTGAGGTGTCCGTCGGTGCCCAGTGTGAGGTGTCCGTCGGTGCCCGGTGTGAGGTGTCCGTCGGTGCCCGGTGTGAGGTGTCCGTCGGTGCCCGGTGTGAGGTGCCCGGTGTGAGGTGTCCGGCAGTGCCCGGTGTGAGGTGTCCGGTGTGAGGTGTCCGTCTGTGTCCGGTGTGAGGTGTCCGGTGTGAGGTGTCCGGTGTGAGGTGTCCGGTGTGAGGTGTCCGGTGTGAGGTGTCCGGTGTGAGGTGTCCGGTGTGAGGTGTCCGGTGTGAGGTGTCCGTCTGTGTCCGGTGTGAGGTGTCCGGTGTGAGGTGTCCGGCAGTGTCCGGTGTGAGGTGTCCGGTGTGAGGTGTCCGGCAGTGTCCGGTGTGAGGTGTCCGGTGTGAGGTGTCCGGTGTGAGGTGTCCGGTGTGAGGTGTCCGGTGTGAGGTGTCCGGTGTGAGGTGTCCGGTGTGAGGTGTCCGGTGTGAGGTGTCCGTCTGTGTCCGGTGTGAGGTGCCCGGTGTGAGGTGCCCGGTGTGAGGTGTCCGGTGTGAGGTGTCCGTCAGTGCCCGGTGTCCGTCAGTGCCCGGTGTGAGGTGTCCGTCAGTGCCCGGTGTGAGGTGTCCGTCAGTGCCCGGTGTGAGGTGTCCGTCAGTGCCCGGTGTCCGTCAGTGCCCGGTGTGAGGTGCCCGGTGTGAGGTGTCCGTCGGTGCCCGGTGTGAGGTGCCCGGTGTGAGGTGTCCGTCTGTGTCCGGTGTGAGGTGTCCGTCAGTGCCCGGTGTGAGGTGCCCGGTGTGAGGTGTCCGTCGGTGCCCGGTGTGAGGTGTCCGTCAGTGCCCGGTGTGAGGTGCCCGGTGTGAGGTGTCCGTCGGTGCCCGGTGTGAGGTGTCCGTCAGTGCCCGGTGTGAGGTGTCCGTCAGTGCCCGGTGTGAGGTGTCCGTCAGTGCCCGGTGTGAGGTGTCCGTCAGTGCCCGGTGTGAGGTGTCCGTCAGTGCCCGGTGTGAGGTGCCCGGTGTGAGGTGTCCGTCGGTGCCCGGTGTGAGGTGTCCGTCAGTGCCCGGTGTGAGGTGTCCGTCAGTGCCCGGTGTGAGGTGCCCGGTGTGAGGTGTCCGTCAGTGCCCGGTGTGAGGTGTCCGTCAGTGCCCGGTGTGAGGTGTCCGTCGGTGCCCGGTGTGAGGTGTCCGTCAGTGCCCGGTGTGAGGTGTCCGTCAGAGCCCGGTGTGAGGTGTCCGTCACTGTCCGGCGGCTCGTACCTGGCCTCAGCTCATGATTACTCCTCCGGGACTATTGCGCCTTTTCCTTCGTGTTCCGGTTCCACAATCCTGATCATTCCCGGCGGATCGGTCCGGTGCGCGGTTATTATGTCCTGTGAGTGACTGCAGTGTAATCCTCCGCGCTCCACAGGGAGTTTATATGAATGGGATGGGCAATGACGTCACACGGGACGCCTACCAGTGGGCCCACACTCTTAAAAGGGCAACAGCCTGTGTATGATGGGGGAGGGGCAGAGTGAGAACAGTGTGTGTGCATGTATATGTATGTATATATATGAGAGTGTGTGTATATATATATATATGAGTGTATGTGTGTGTGTGTATATATATATGAGAGTGTGTGTATATATATATATATGAGTGTATGTGTGTGTGTGTATATATATATGAGTGTATGTGTGTGTGTGTATATATGAGTGTATGTGTGTGTATATATATATATATATATATATATATGAGTGTATGTGTGTGTGTATATATATATGAGTGTATGTGTGTGTATATATATATGAGTGTATGTGTATATATATATATATGAGTGTATGTGTGTATATATATATATGAGTGTATGTGTGTGTATATATATATATATGAGTGTATGTGTGTGTATATATATATATATATATGAGTGTATGTGTGTGTGTATATATATATGAGTGTATGTGTGTGTATATATATATGAGTGTATGTGTATATATATATATGAGTGTATGTGTGTATATATATATATATGAGTGTATGTGTGTGTATATATATATATATGAGTGTATGTGTGTGTGTATATATATATATAAGTGTATGTGTGTGTGTATATATATATATAAGTATGAGTGTATGTGTGTGTATATATATATGTATGAGTGTATGTGTGTGTATATATATATATGTATGAGTGTATGTGTGTGTATATATATATATATATATGAGTGTGTGTGTGTATATATATATATATATGAGTGTATGTGTGTGTATATATATGAGTGTATGTGTGTATATATATATGAGTGTATGTGTGTATATATATGTATGAGTGTATGTGTGTATATATATATGAGTGTATGTGTGTGTATATATATATGAGTGTATGTGTGTATATATATATGAGTGTATGTGTGTGTATATATATGTATGAGTGTATGTGTGTGTATATATATATATGAGTGTATGTGTGTGTATATATATATATATGAGTGTATGTGTGTGTGTATATATATATATGAGTGTATGTGTGTGTGTATATATATATATATATATATGAGTGTATGTGTGTGTAGATATATATGAGTGTATGTGTGTGTATATATATATGTATGAGTGTATGTGTGTGTATATATATATGTATGAGTGTATGTGTGTGTATATATATATATATGAGTGTATGTGTGTGTATATATATATATATATGAGTGTATGTGTGTGTATATATATGTATGAGTGTATGTGTGTATATATATATGAGTGTATGTGTGTGTATATATATATGAGTGTATGTGTGTATATATATATGAGTGTATGTGTGTGTATATATATGTATGAGTGTATGTGTGTATATATATATATGAGTGTATGTGTGTATATATATATGAGTGTATGTGTGTATATATATATGAGTGTATGTGTGTGTATATATATATGTATGAGTGTATGTGTGTGTATATATATATGAGTGTATGTGTGTATATATATATGAGTGTATGTGTGTATATGTATATGAGTGTATGTGTGTGTATATATATATATGAGTGTATGTGTGTGTATATATATATGAGTGTATGTGTGTGTATATATATATGAGTGTATGTGTGTATATATATATGAGTGTATGTGTGTGTGTATATATATATGAGTGTATGTGTGTATATATATATGAGTGTATGTGTGTGTATATATATGTATGAGTGTATGTGTGTGTATATATATATGAGTGTATGTGTGTGTGTGTATATATATATGAGTGTATGTGTGTATATATATATGAGTGTATGTGTGTGTATATATATATATATGAGTGTATGTGTGTGTGTATATATATATATAAGTATGAGTGTATGTGTGTATATATATATATGTATGAGTGTATGTGTGTGTATATATATATGTATGAGTGTATGTGTGTGTGTATATATATATATATATGAGTGTATGTGTATATATATATATATATGAGTGTATGTGTGTGTATATATATGTATGAGTGTATGTGTGTATATATATATATGAGTGTATGTGTGTGTATATATATGAGTGTATGTGTGTGTATATATATATGAGTGTATGTGTGTGTATATATATATGAGTGTATGTGTGTATATATATATGAGTGTATGTGTGTGTATATATATGTATGAGTGTATGTGTATGTATATATATATATGAGTGTATGTGTGTGTATATATATATGAGTGTATGTGTGTATATATATATGAGTGTATGTGTGTATATATATATGAGTGTATGTGTGTGTATATATATATGAGTGTATGTATGTGTGTATATATATATGAGTGTATGTGTGTGTATATATATATGAGTGTATGTGTGTGTATATATATATGAGTGTATGTGTGTATATATATATGAGTGTATGTGTGTGTATATATATATGAGTGTATGTGTGTGTATATATATATGAGTGTATGTGTGTGTATATATATATGAGTGTATGTGTGTGTATATATATATGAGTGTATGTGTGTGTATATATATATGAGTGTATGTGTGTATATATATATGAGTGTATGTGTGTGTATATATATATGAGTGTATGTGTGTGTGTGTATATATATATGAGTGTATGTGTGTATATATATATGAGTGTATGTGTGTATATATATATGAGTGTATGTGTGTGTATATATATATATATATGAGTGTATGTGTGTGTGTATATATATATAAGTATGAGTGTATGTGTGTGTATATATATATATGCATGAGTGTATGTGTGTGTATATATATATGTATGAGTGTATGTGTGTGTATATATATATATATATGAGTGTATGTGTGTATATATATATATATATGAGTGTATGTGTGTGTATATATATGTATGAGTGTATGTGTGTATATATATATATGAGTGTATGTGTGTGTATATATATGAGTGTATGTGTGTATATATATATGAGTGTATGTGTGTGTATATATATGTATGAGTGTATGTGTGTATATATATATATATATATATGAGTGTATGTGTGTATATATATATGAGTGTATGTGTGTATATATATATGAGTGTATGTTTGTGTATATATATATGAGTGTATGTGTGTGTATATATATATGAGTGTATGTGTGTATATATATATGAGTGTATGTGTGTGTATATATATGTATGAGTGTATGTGTGTATATATATATATGAGTGTATGTGTGTATATATATATGAGTGTATGTGTGTGTATATATATATGAGTGTATGTGTGTGTATATATATATGAGTGTATGTGTGTATATATATGAGTGTATGTGTGTGTGTGTATATATATATATGAGTGTATGTGTGTGTATATATATATGAGTGTATGTGTGTATATATATATGAGTGTATGTGTGTGTATATATATATGAGTGTATGTGTGTATATATATATGAGTGTATGTGTGTGTATATATATGTATGAGTGTATGTGTGTATATATATATATGAGTGTATGTGTGTATATATATATGAGTGTATGTGTGTGTATATATATATGAGTGTATGTGTGTGTATATATATATGAGTGTATGTGTGTATATATATGAGTGTATGTGTGTGTGTGTATATATATATATGAGTGTATGTGTGTGTATATATATATGAGTGTATGTGTGTATATATATATGAGTGTATGTGTGTGTATATATATGTATGAGTGTATGTGTGTGTATATATATATATGAGTGTATGTGTGTGTATATATATATATGAGTGTATGTGTGTGTATATATATGTAGTGTGTGTGTATATATATATATGAGTGTATGTGTGTGTATATATATATATGAGTGTATGTGTGTATATATATATATGAGTGTATGTGTGTATATATATATATGAGTGTATGTGTTTGTATATATATATATTTATGAGTGTATGTGTGTGTATATATATATGAGTGTATGTGTGTGTATATATATATATATATATATATATATATATATATATATATGAGTGTATGTGTGTGTATGTATATATATTTATGAGTGTATGTGTGTATATATATATATGAGTGTATATGTGTGTATATATATGAGTGTATGTGTGTATATATATATATGAGTGTATGTGTATATATATATGAGTGTATGTGTGTATATATATATGAGTGTATGTGTGTATATATATGAGTGTATGTGTGTATATATATATGAGTGTATGTGTGTATATATATATGAGTGTATGTGTGTGTATATATATATGAGTGTATGTGTGTTTATATATATGAGTGTATGTGTGTGTATATATATATGAGTGTATGTGTGTGTATATATATATGAGTGTATGTGTGTATATATATATGAGTGTATGTGTGTGTAGATATATATGAGTGTATGTGTGTGTAGATATATATGAGTGTATGTGTGTGTATATATATATATATATGAGTGTATGTGTGTGTATATATATATGAGTGTATGTGTGTGTGTATATATATATATATGAGTGTATGTGTGTGTATATATATATGAGTGTATGTGTGTATATATATATATGTGTATATATCTATGAGTGTATGTGTGTGTGTATATGTATGAGTGTATGTGTGTATATATATATGAGTGTATGTGTGTGTATATATATATGAGTGTATGTGTGTGTGTATATGTATGAGTGTATGTGTGTGTATATATATATATATATGAGTGTATGTGTGTGTATATATATGAGTGTATGTGTGTGTGTATATATATGAGTGTATGTGTGTGTGTATATGTATGAGTGTATGTGTGTGTATATATATATATATATGAGTGTATGTGTGTGTATATATATATGAGTGTATGTGTGTGTATATATATGAGTGTATGTGTGTGTATATATATATGAGTGTATGTGTGTGTATATATATGAGTGTATGTGTGTGTATATATATATGAGTGTATGTGTGTGTGTATATGTATGAGTGTATGTGTGTGTATATATATATATATATGAGTGTATGTGTGTGTATATATATGAGTGTATGTGTGTGTATATATATATGAGTGTATGTGTGTGTATATGTATGAGTGTATGTGTGTGTATATATATATATATGAGTGTATGTGTGTGTGTATATATATGAGTGTATGTGTGTGTGTATATGTATGAGTGTATGTGTGTGTATATATATATATATATGAGTGTATGTGTGTGTGTATATGTATGAGTGTATGTGTGTGTATATATATATATATATGAGTGTATGTGTGTGTATATATTCCAGCAATAAGTCCAGCAGCACTCACGGGATCAAGTAAAAAACACAGCAGTGTTTATTAAACCATGTTCAGATGCAACGTTTCAGTGATATCCACCACCTTTTTCAAGCATGGTATACAAATGTGCAAGACAAACCTTTATATGGTATCATATTAAGTTAATTACAAACTCCAATCAATATAATCAAATAAAATTCACACAGTAAAAAAGACATAATCAATACAGAATTCATAATGTAAAAAGTGCGAGTGATGACAGTGTGTTTAGAAACAACAATGGTCACCGTATATACAATAGATCATCGTTGTTATTAAAAATACAAAGTGCAGATAATAAAGACGCAGCTGTAGCTACGTCTTCCAGTGATTAAAAACAACAACAATATTGCCATGGGGACAGACCACTCACCTCCTGTGTATGGACGCCGCCATTACGGCGTCTCACATGTGGTCATATGGCTCCCGGTCATGTGACGATCCCAAGTTCCGCCCCGTCATCACGTGACCGGAGCGCACACTCGCGCATGCGCACCTGCCACTTTGATGCCGAAAAGGGCATCAAGAGACCTGGCGGAGACCCGGGAGCGCCCCAAACACCGGGACCAGACTAACCTCACAAATCTCAATGTAAAAAGAGTGGATGGGAATACAGGATCATATCTAAAGAAATGAATGGTGATGTACAAAATAAATATAGGGGCAAAAAAAATATCATAACGTTCAAAGATCAGGGCAGATCAGAAAAAGTCATCTGTAGATGACAGGAAGACCTATCAATCATACAAAAAACGCATCAAAAACGCATTGTGTGTATAGGGGGAAAAAAACATATTTAGGAAAGTGTGTCAGTGAATATGTCAATGGGCACACATATGTACATAAATGCACAGATGTGTATCCAGAGGCGTCATGCCAAAAGGCAAGGGGGGAAAAAAGTGAGTAGTAGAATGTGGAATCAAAGTTCCACATTGTACCCAAAAAAAATATTACAGAGAGGATGTAGTGTGTGTGTGTATCTACATACGTCTAAGGACCAACGGATCAAGGTTGGTGTATAGAAATAGATGTAAAATGTGTAGTGAATGAGAAAATAGTGTTAATAGACGTGATATTAATGATACATACATATACTAAAAGTGAATATTACGTGTCCACGTATGTTTGAAATCCACACATGCACAACGTCCATTCGTGTACACATATGGATACCAAACCTATCTGAAAAAAAGTAAAGTGTTCTTGAAAAAATATA
>NW_026608281.1:77500-78530 GCF_029499605.1 Hyla sarda
TATATATATATGAGTGTATGTGTGTATATATATATGAGTGTATGTGTGTGTATATATATATGAGTGTATGTGTGTGTATATATATATATGAGTGTATGTGTGTGTATATATATATGAGTGTATGGTGTGTGTATATATATATGAGTGTATGTGTGTGTATATATATATATGAGTGTATGTGTGTATATATATATGAGTGTATGTGTGTGTATATATATATGAGTGTATTGTGTGTGTATATATATATGAGTGTATGTGTGTATATATATATATGAGTGTATGTGTGTGTATATATATATGAGTGTATGTGTGTATATATATATGAGTGTATGTGTGTGTATATATATATGAGTGTATGTGTGGTATATATATATAGTGTATGTGTGTATATATATATATGAGTGTATGTGTGTGTATATATATATGAGTGTATGTGTGTGTATATATATATGAGTGTATGTGTGTGATATATATAGTGTATTGTTATATATATATGAGTGTATGTGTGTGTATATTATATATATGAGTGTATGTGTGTATATATATATGAGTGTATGTGTGTATATATATATGAGTGTATGTGTGTGTATATATATATATGAGTGTATATGTGTGTGTATATATATATGAGTGTATGTGTGTATATATATATATGAGTGTATGTGTGTATATTATATATGAGTGTATGTGTGTATATATATATGAGTGTATGTGTGTGTATATATATATGAGTGTATGTGTGTGTATATATATGTATGAGTGTATGTGTGTTATATATATATGAGTGTATGTGTGTGTATATATATATATGAGTGTATGTGTGTGTATATATATATATGAGTGTATGTGTGTATATATATATATATGTATGTATGTATATATATATGAGTGTATAGTGTGTGTATATATATATGAGTGTATGTGTGTGTATATATATATATGAGTGTATGTGTGTGTATATATATATGAGTGTATGTGTGATATATATATATGAGTGTATGTGTGTGTATATATATGAGTGTATGTGTGT
>NW_026608282.1:0-78482 GCF_029499605.1 Hyla sarda
CGAGCGAGCCAGATATGCGAGCGAGCCAGACAAGAAAGCAAGTGAGCGAGCCAGATATGAGAGTAAGCGAGCAAGCCAGATATGAGAGCGAGCCAGATAAGAGAGCGAACCAGACAAGAGAGCAAGCGAGAAAGCCAGATATGAGAGCGAGCGAGCCAGATATGAGAGCAAGCGAGCAAGCCAGATATGAGAGCGAGCCAGACAAGAGAGCAGCGAGCGAGCCAGATATGAGAGCAAGCGAGCAAGCCAGATGTGAGAGAGAGCGAGGCAGATAAGAGAGCGAGCCAGACAATTAAGCAAGCGAGCGAGCAAAATATGAGAGCAAGCGAGCGATCCAGATATGAGAGCGAGCCAGACATGAGAGCGAGTGAGCCAGATATGAGAGCAAGTGAGCGAGCCAGATATGAGAGCAAGCGAGCCAGCCAGATATGAGAGCGAGCGAGCCAGATAAGAGAGCGAGCAAGACAAGAGAGCAAGCGAGCTAGCCAGATATGAGAGCGAGCCAGACAAGAGAGCAAGCGAGCTAGCCAGATATGAGAGCAACCGAGCGAGCCAGAAATGAGAGCAAGCGAGCCAGCCAGAAATGAGAGCAAGCGAGCCAGCCAGATGTGAGAGCGAGCTAGCCAGATATGCGAGCGAGCCAGATAAGAGAGCGAGCCAGACAAGAGAGCAAGCGAGAAAGCCAGATATGAGAGCGAGCGAGTCAGACATCAGAGCAAGCGAGCGAGCCAGATATGAGAGCGAGCGAGCCAGATAAGAGAGCAAGCCAGACAAGAGAGCAAGCGTGCGAGCCAGATATTCTAGCGAGCAAGCCAGATAAGAGAGCGAGCCAGACAAGAGAGCAAGCGAGCGAGCCAGATATGAGAGCAAGCGAGCAAGCCAGATAAGAGAGCGAGCCAGACAAGAGGGCAGCGAGCGAGCCAGATATGAGAGCAAGCGAGCAAGCCAGATTTGAGAGAGAGCGAGGCAGATAAGAGAGCGAGCCAGACAATTAAGCAAGCGAGCGAGTCAGATATGAGAGCAAGCGAGCGATCCAGATATGAGAGCGAGCCAGACATGAGAGCGAGCCAGCCAGATATGAGAGCAAGCGATCGAGCCAGATATGAGAGCAAGCGAGCCAGCCAGATAAGAGAGCGAGCGAGCCAGATAAGAGAGCGAGCAAGACAAGAGAGAAAGCGAGCTAGCCAGATATGAGAGCGAGCCAGACAAGAGAGCAAGCGAGCGAGCCAGATATGAGAGCAAGCGAGCGAGCCAGATATGAGAGCAAGCGAGCGAGCCAGAAATGAGAGCAAGCGAGCCAGCCAGAAATGAGAGCAAGCGAGCCAGCCAGATGTGAGTGCGAGCTATTCAGATATGCGAGCGAGCCAGATAAGAGAGCGAGCCAGACAAGAGAGCAAGCGAGAAAGCCAGATATGAGAGCAAGCGAGCCAGACATGAGAGAAAGCGAGCAAGCCAGATATGAGAGCGAGCGAGCCAGATAAGAGAGCAAGCCAGACAAGAGAGCAAGCGTGCGGGCCAGATATTCTAGCGAGCAAGCCAGATAAGAGAGCGAGCCAGACAAGAGAGCAAGCAAGCGAGCCAGATATGAGAGCAAGCGAGCCAGCCAGATATGAGAGCGAGCGAGCCAGATAAGAGAGCGAGCAAGACAAGAGAGCAAGCGAGCGAGTCAGATATGAGAGCGAGCGAGCAAGCCAGATATGAGAGCGAGCGAGCCAGATATGCGAGTGAGCCAGATAAGAGAGCGAGCCAGACAAGAGAGCAAGTGAGCGAGCCAGATATGAGAGCGAGCGAGCCAGATAAGAGAGCAAGCCAGACAAGCCAGATATGAGAGCGAGCCAGACAAGAGAGCAGCGAGCGAGCCAGATGTGAGAGAGAGCGAGGCAGATAAGAGAGCGAGCCAGACAATTAAGCAAGCGAGCGAGCCAGATATGAGAGCACGCGAGCGATCCAGATATGAGAGCGAGCCAGACATGAGAGCGAGCGAGCCAGATAAGAGAGCAAGCGAGCGAGCCAGATATGAGAGCAAGCGAGCGAGCCAGATATGAGAGCAAGCGAGCCAGCCAGATGTGAGAGCGAGCTGGCCAGATATGCGAGCGAGCCAGATAAGAGAGCGAGCCAGACAAGAGAGCAAGCGAGAAAGCCAGATATGAGAGCGAGCGAGACAGACATGAGAGCAAGCGAGCGAGCCAGATATGAGAGCGAGCGAGCCAGATAAGAGAGCAAGCCAGACAAGAGAGCAAGCGTGCGAGCCAGATATTCTAGCGAGCAAGCCAGATAAGAGAGCGAGCCAGACAAGAGAGCAAGCGAGCGAGCCAGATATGAGAGCAAGCGAGCCAGCCAGATATGAGAGCGAGCGAGCCAGATAAGAGAGCGAGCAAGACAAGAGAGCAAGCGAGCGAGCCAGATATGAGAGCGAGCGAGCCAGATATGAGAGCAAGTGAGCCAGCCAGATGTGAGAGCGAGCGAGCCAGATATGCGAGCGAGCCAGACAAGAAAGCAAGCGAGCGAGCCAGATATGAGAGCAAGCGAGCAAGCCAGATATGAGAGCGAGCCAGATAAGAGAGCGAACCAGACAAGAGAGCAAGCGAGAAAGCCAGATATGAGAGCGAGCCAGACATGAGAGCAAGCGAGCGAGCCAGATATGAGAGCGAGCGAGCCAGACATGAGAGCAAGCGAGCGAGCCAGATATGAGTGCGAGCGAGCCAGATAAGAGAGCAAGCCAGACAAGAGAGCAAGCGAGCGAGCCAGATATGCTAGCGAGCAAGCCAGATAAGAGAGCGAGCCAGACAAGAGAGCAAGCGAGCAAGCCAGATATGAGAACAAGCGAGCCAGCCAGATATGAAAGCGAGCGAGCCAGATAAGAGAGCAAGCAAGACAAGAGAGCAAGCGAACTAGCCAGATATGAGAGCAAGCGAGCGAGCCAGATATGAGAGCAAGCAAGCCAGCCAGATATGAGAGCGAGCGAGCCAGATAAGAGAGCGAGCAAGACAAGAGAGCAAGCGAGCTAGCCAGATATGAGAGCAAGCGAGCGAGCCAGATTTGAGAGCAAGCGAGCGAGCCAGATATGAGAGCAAGCGAGCAAGCCAGATATGAGAGCGAGCGAGCCAGATATGCGAGTGAGCCAGATAAGAGAGTGAGCCAGACAAGAGAGCAAGTGAGCGAGCCAGATATGAGAGCGAGCCAGATAAGAGAGCAAACCAGACAAGAGAGCAAGCGAGAAAGCCAGATATGAGAGCGACGAGCCAGATATGAGAGCAATCGAGCGAGCCAGATATGAGAGCGAGCGAGCCAGACATGAGATCAAGCGAGCGAGCCAGATATGAGAGCAAGCGAGCCAGATAAGAGAGCAAGCCAGACTAGAGAGCAAGCGAGCGAGCCAGATATGTTAGCGAACAAGCCAGATAAGAGAGCGAGCCAGACAAGAGAGCAAGCGAGCGAGCCAGATATGAGAGCAAGCGAGCAAGCCAGATGTGAGAGCGAGACAGATAAGAGAGCAAGTCAGACAAGAGAGCAAGCGAGCGAGCCAGATATGCAAGCGAGCAAGCCAGATAAGAGAGCGAGCCAGACAAGAGAGCAAACGAGCGAGCCAGATATGAGAGCAAGCGAGCGAGCCAGATATGAGAGCAAGCGAGCAAGCCAGATTTGAGAGCGAGCCAGATAAGAGAGCGAACCAGACAAGAGAGCAAGCGAGAAAGTCAGATATGAGAGCGAGCGAGCCAGACATGAGAGCAAGCGAGCGAGCCAGATATGAGAGCAAGCGAGCAAGCCAGATATGCGAGTGAGCCAGATAAGAGAGCGAGCCAGAAAAGAGAGCAAGTGAGCGAGCCAGATATGAGAGCGAGCGAGCCAGATAAGAGAGCAAGCCAGACAAGAGAGCAAGCGAGCGAGCCAGATATGCTAACAAGCAAGCCAGATAAGAGAGCGAGCCAGACAAGAGAACAAGTGAGCGAGCCAGATATGAGAGCAAGCGAGCAAGCCAGATATGAGAGCGAGCCAGATAAGAGAGAAAACCAGACAAGAGAGCAAGCGAGAAAGCCAGATATGAGAGCGAGCGAGCCAGACATGAGAGCAATCGAGCGAGCCAGATATAAGAGCGAGTGAGCCAGACATGAGATCAAGCGAGCGAGCCAGATATGAGAGCAAGCGAGCCAGATAAGAGAGCAAGCCAGACAAGAGAGCAAGCGAGCGAGCCAGATATGCTAGCGAGAAAGCCAGATAAGAGAGCGAGCCAGACAAGAGAGCAAGCGAGCGAGCCAGATATGAGAGCAAGCGAGCAAGCCAGATGTGAGAGCGAGACAGATAAGAGAGCGAGCAAGACAAGAGAGCAAGCGAACTAGCCAGATATGAGAGCAAGCGAGCGAGCCAGATTTGAGAGCGAGCGAGAAAGATATGCGAGCGAGCCAGATAAGAGAGCGAGCCAGACAAGAGAGCAAGCGAGCGAGCCAGATATGAGAGCAAGCGAGCGAGCCGGATATGAGAGCAAGCGAGCAAGCCAGATATGAGAGCAAGCGAGCGAGCCAGATTTGAGAGCGAGCGAGCCAGATTTGAGAGCGAGCGAGCCAGATATGTGAGCGAGCCATAAAAGAGAGCGAGACAGACAAGAGAGAAAGCGAGCGAGCCAGATATGCTAGCGAGCAAGCCAGATATGAGAGCGAGCCAGATAAGAGAGCGAACCAGACAAGAGAGCAAGCGAGAAAGTCAGATATGAGAGCGAGCGAGCCAGACATGAGAGCAAGCGAGCGAGCCAGATATGAGAGCAAGCGAGCAAGCCAGATATGCGAGTGAGCCAGATAAGAGAGCGAGCCAGACAAGAGAGCAAGTGAGCGAGCCAGATATGAGAGCTAGCGAGCCAGATATGAGAGCAAGCCAGACAAGAGAGCAAGCGAGCGAGCAAGATATGCTAGCGAGCAAGCCAGATAAGAGAGCGAGCCAGACAAGAGAGCAAGCGAGCAAGCCAGATATGAGAGCAAGGGAGCCAGCCAGATATGAGAGCGAGCGAGCCAGATAAGACAGCGAGCAAGACAAGAGAGCAAGCGAACTAGCCAGATATGAGAGCAAGCGAGCGAGCCAGATATGAGAGCAAGCAAGCCAGCCAGATATGAGAGCGAGCGAGCCAGATAAGAGAGCGAGCAAGATAAGAGAGCAAGCGAGCTAGCCAGATATGAGAGCAAGCGAGCGAGCCAGATTTGAGAGCAAGCGAGCGAGCCAGATATGAGAGCAAGCGAGCAAGCCAGATATGAGAGCGAGCGAGCCAGATATGCGAGTGAGCCAGATAAGAGAGCGAGCCAGACAAGAGAGCAAGTGAGCGAGCCAGATATGAGAGCAAGCGATCAAGCCAGATATGAGAGCGAGCCAGATAAGAGAGCAAACCAGACAAGAGAGCAAGCGAGAAAGCCAGATATGAGAGCGAGCGAGCCAGACATGAGAGCAATCGAGCGAGCCAGATATGAGAGCGAGCGAGCCAGACATGAGATCAAGCGAGCGAGCCAGATATGAGAGCAAGCGAGCCAGATAAGAGAGCAAGCGAGCGATCCAGATATAAGAGCGAGCCAGACATGAGAGCGAGCGAGCCAGATATTAGAGCAAGTGAGCGAGCCAGATATGAGAGCAAGCGAGCCAGCCAGATATGAGAGCGAGCGAGCCAGATAAGAGAGCGAGCAAGACAAGAGAGCAAGCGAGCTAGCCAGATATGAGAGCGAGCCAGACAAGAGAGCAAGCGAGCGAGCCAGATATGAGAGCAAGCGAGCGAGCCAGATATGAAAGCAAGCAAGCGAGCCAGAAATGAGAGCAAGCAAGCCAGCCAGATATGAGAGCGAGCGAGCCAGATAAGAGAGCGAGCAAGATAAGAGAGCAAGCGAGCTAGCCAGATATGAGAGCAAGCGAGCGAGCCAGATTTGAGAGCAAGCGAGCGAGCCAGATATGAGAGCAAGCGAGCAAGCCAGATATGAGAGCGAGCGAGCCAGATATGCGAGTGAGCCAGATAAGAGAGCGAGCCAGACAAGAGAGCAAGTGAGCGAGCCAGATATGAGAGCAAGCGATCAAGCCAGATATGAGAGCGAGCCAGATAAGAGAGCAAACCAGACAAGAGAGCAAGCGAGAAAGCCAGATATGAGAGCGAGCGAGCCAGACATGAGAGCAATCGAGCGAGCCAGATATGAGAGCGAGCGAGCCAGACATGAGATCAAGCGAGCGAGCCAGATATGAGAGCAAGCGAGCCAGATAAGAGAGCAAGCGAGCGATCCAGATATAAGAGCGAGCCAGACATGAGAGCGAGCGAGCCAGATATTAGAGCAAGTGAGCGAGCCAGATATGAGAGCAAGCGAGCCAGCCAGATATGAGAGCGAGCGAGCCAGATAAGAGAGCGAGCAAGACAAGAGAGCAAGCGAGCTAGCCAGATATGAGAGCGAGCCAGACAAGAGAGCAAGCGAGCGAGCCAGATATGAGAGCAAGCGAGCGAGCCAGATATGAGAGCAAGCAAGCGAGCCAGAAATGAGAGCAAGCGAGCCAGCCAGATGTGAGAGCGAGCTAGCCAGATATTCGAGCGAGCCAGATATTCGAGCGAGCCAGACAAGAGAGCAAGCGAGAAAGCCAGATATGAGAGCGAGCGAGCCAGACATGAGAGCAAGCGAGCGAGCCAGATATGAGAGCGAGCCAGATAAGAGAGCAAGCCAGACAAGAGAGCAAGCGTGCGAGCCAGATATTCTAGCGAGCAAGCCAGATAAGAGAGCGAGCCAGACAAGAGAGCAAGCGAGCGAGCCAGATATGAGAGCAAGCGAGCCAGCCAGATATGAGAGCGAGCGAGCCAGATAAGAGAGCGAGCAAGACAAGAGAGCAAGCGAGCGAGCCAGATATGAGAGCGAGCGAGCCAGATATGAGAGCAAGCGAGCCAGCCAGATGTGAGAGCGAGCGAGCCAGATATGCGAGCGAGCCAGACAAGAAAGCAAGTGAGCGAGCCAGATATGAGAGTAAGCGAGCAAGCCAGATATGAGAGCGAGCCAGATAAGAGAGCGAACCAGACAAGAGAGCAAGCGAGAAAGCCAGATATGAGAGCGAGCGAGCCAGATATGAGAGCAAGCGAGCAAGCCAGATATGAGAGCGAGCCAGACAAGAGAGCAGCGAGCGAGCCAGATATGAGAGCAAGCGAGCAAGCCAGATGTGAGAGAGAGCGAGGCAGATAAGAGAGCGAGCCAGACAATTAAGCAAGCGAGCGAGCAAAATATGAGAGCAAGCGAGCGATCCAGATATGAGAGCGAGCCAGACATGAGAGCGAGTGAGCCAGATATGAGAGCAAGTGAGCGAGCCAGATATGAGAGCAAGCGAGCCAGCCAGATATGAGAGCGAGCGAGCCAGATAAGAGAGCGAGCAAGACAAGAGAGCAAGCGAGCTAGCCAGATATGAGAGCGAGCCAGACAAGAGAGCAAGCGAGCTAGCCAGATATGAGAGCAACCGAGCGAGCCAGAAATGAGAGCAAGCGAGCCAGCCAGAAATGAGAGCAAGCGAGCCAGCCAGATGTGAGAGCGAGCTAGCCAGATATGCGAGCGAGCCAGATAAGAGAGCGAGCCAGACAAGAGAGCAAGCGAGAAAGCCAGATATGAGAGCGAGCGAGTCAGACATCAGAGCAAGCGAGCGAGCCAGATATGAGAGCGAGCGAGCCAGATAAGAGAGCAAGCCAGACAAGAGAGCAAGCGTGCGAGCCAGATATTCTAGCGAGCAAGCCAGATAAGAGAGCGAGCCAGACAAGAGAGCAAGCGAGCGAGCCAGATATGAGAGCAAGCGAGCAAGCCAGATAAGAGAGCGAGCCAGACAAGAGGGCAGCGAGCGAGCCAGATATGAGAGCAAGCGAGCAAGCCAGATTTGAGAGAGAGCGAGGCAGATAAGAGAGCGAGCCAGACAATTAAGCAAGCGAGCGAGTCAGATATGAGAGCAAGCGAGCGATCCAGATATGAGAGCGAGCCAGACATGAGAGCGAGCCAGCCAGATATGAGAGCAAGCGATCGAGCCAGATATGAGAGCAAGCGAGCCAGCCAGATAAGAGAGCGAGCGAGCCAGATAAGAGAGCGAGCAAGACAAGAGAGAAAGCGAGCTAGCCAGATATGAGAGCGAGCCAGACAAGAGAGCAAGCGAGCGAGCCAGATATGAGAGCAAGCGAGCGAGCCAGATATGAGAGCAAGCGAGCGAGCCAGAAATGAGAGCAAGCGAGCCAGCCAGAAATGAGAGCAAGCGAGCCAGCCAGATGTGAGTGCGAGCTATTCAGATATGCGAGCGAGCCAGATAAGAGAGCGAGCCAGACAAGAGAGCAAGCGAGAAAGCCAGATATGAGAGCAAGCGAGCCAGACATGAGAGAAAGCGAGCAAGCCAGATATGAGAGCGAGCGAGCCAGATAAGAGAGCAAGCCAGACAAGAGAGCAAGCGTGCGGGCCAGATATTCTAGCGAGCAAGCCAGATAAGAGAGCGAGCCAGACAAGAGAGCAAGCAAGCGAGCCAGATATGAGAGCAAGCGAGCCAGCCAGATATGAGAGCGAGCGAGCCAGATAAGAGAGCGAGCAAGACAAGAGAGCAAGCGAGCGAGTCAGATATGAGAGCGAGCGAGCCAGATATGAGAGCAAGCGAGCCAGCCAGATGTGAGAGCGAGCGAGCCAGATATGCGAGCGAGCCAGACAAGAAAGCAAGCGAGCGAGCCAGATATGAGAGCAAGCGAGAAAGCCAGATATGAGAGCGAGCCAGATAAGAGAGCGAACCAGACAAGAGAGCAAGCGAGAAAGCCAGATATGAGAGCGATCGAGCCAGACATGAGAGCAAGCGAGCGAGCCAGATATGAGAGCGAGCGAGCCAGACATGAGAGCAAGCGAGCGAGCCAGATATGAGAGCGAGCGAGCCAGATAAGAGAGCAAGCCAGACAAGATAGCAAGCAAGCGAGCCAGATATGCTAGCGAGCAAGCCAGATAAGAGAGCGAGCCAGACAAGAGAGCAAGCCAGTGAGCAAGATATGAGAGCAAGCGAGCCAGCCAGATATGAGAGCGAGCAAGCCAGATTAGAGAGCGAGCAAGACAAGAGAGCAAGCGAACTAGCCAGATATGAGAGCAAGCGAGCGAGCCAGATTTGAGAGCGAGCGAGCCAGATATGCGAGCGAGCCAGATAAGAGAGCGAGCCAGACAAGAGAGCAAGCGAGCGAGCCAGATATGAGAGCAAGCGAGCGAGCCGGATATGATAGCAAGCGAGCAAGCCAGATATGAGAGCAAGCGAGCGAGCCAGATTTGAGAGCGAGCGAGCCAGATTTGAGAGCGAGCGAGCCAGATATGTGAGCGAGCCATAAAAGAGAGCGAGACAGACAAGAGAGCAAGCGAGCGAGTCAGATATGAGAGCAAGCTAGCAAGCCAGATATGAGCGCAAGCCAGATAAGAGAGCGACCCAGACAAGAGAGCAAGCGAGCGAGCCAGATATGAGAGCAAGCGAGCAAGCCAGATGTGAGAGAGAGCGAGGCAGAAAAGAGAGCGAGCCAGACAATTAAGTAAGCGAGCGAGCCAGATATGAGAGCAAGCGAGCGATCCAGATATGAGAGCGAGCCAGACATGAGAGCGAGCGAGCCAGATATGAGAGCAAGCGAGCGAGCCAGATATGAGAGCAAGCAAGCCAGCCAGATGTGAGAGCGAGCGAGCCAGATATGCGAGCAAGCCAGATAAGAGAGCGAGCCAGACAAGAGAGCAAGCGAGCGAGCCAGATATGAGAGCAAGCGAGCAAGCCAGATGTGAGAGAGAGCGAGGCAGATAAGAGAGCGAGCCAGACAATTAAGCAAGCGAGCGAGCCAGATATGAGAGCAAGCGAGCGAGCCAGATATGAGAGCAAGCGAGCCAGCCAGATATGAGAGCGAGCGAGCCAGATTAAGAGAGCGAGCAAGACAAGAGAGCAAGCGAGCGAGCCAGATATGCGAGCGAGCCAGACGAGAGCAAGCGAGAGAGCCAGATATGAGAGCAAGCAAGCGAGCCAGATATGAGAGCAAGCGAGCGAGCCAGAAATGAGAGCAAGTGAGCCAGCCAGATATGAGAGCTAGCCAGATAAGAGAGCGAGCCAGACAAGAGAGCAAGCGAGCGAGCCAGATATGAGAGCAAGCGAGCCAGCTAGATGTGAGAGCGAGCGAGCCAGATATGCGAGCGAGCCAGATAAGAGAGCGAACCAGATGTGAGAGCGAGCGAGCGAGCCAGATATGAGAGCAAGGGAGCGAGCCATATATTAGAGCAAGCAAGCCAGCCCGATGTGAGAGCGAGCGAGCCAGATATGCGAGCGAGCCAGACAGGAGAGCAAGAGAGCGAGCCAGATATGAGAGCAAGCGAGCAAGCCAGATATGAGAGCGAGCCAGATAAGAGAGCGAACCAGACAAGAGAGCAAGCGAGAAAGCCAGATATGAGAGTGAGCGAGCCAGACATGAGAGCAAGCGAGCGAGCCACATAAGAGAGCCAGCGAGCCAGATAAGAGAGCAAGCCAGACAAGTGAGCAAGCGAGCGAGCCAGATATGAGAGCAAGCGAGCAAGCCAGATGTGAGAGCGAGACAGATAAGAGAGCAAGTCAGACAAGAGAGCAAGCGAGCGAGCCAGATATGCTAGCGAGCAAGCCAGATAAGAGAGCGAGCCAGACAAGAGAGCAAGCGAGCGAGCCAGATATGAGAGCAAGCGAGCAATCCAGATATGAGAGCGAGCCAGATAAGAGAGCGAACCAGACAAGAGAGCAAGCGAGAAAGCCAGATATGAGAGCGAGCGAGCCAGACATGAGAGCAAGCGAGCGAGCCAGATATGAGAGCGAGCGAGCCAGATAAGAGAGCAAGCCAGACAAGAGAGCAAGCGAGCGAGCCAGATATGCTAGCGAGAAAGCCAGATAAGAGAGTGGGCCAGACAAGAGAGCAAGCGAGCGAGCCAGATATGAGAGCAAGCGAGCAAGCCAGATGTGAGAGCGAGACAGATAAGAGAGCAAGCCAGACAAGAGAGCAAGCGAGCGAGCCAGATATGCTAGCGAGCAAGCCAGATAAGAGAGCGAGCCAGACAAGAGAGCAAGCGAGCGATCCAGACAAGAGAGCAAGCGAGAAAGTCAGATATGAGAGCGAGCGAGCCAGACATGAGAGCAAGCGAGCGAGCCAGATATGAGAGCGAGCGAGCCAGATATGCTAGCGAGCAAGCCAGATAAGAGAGCGAGCGAGCGAGCTAGATATGAGAGCAAGCGAGCGAGCCAAATGTGAGAGCGAGACAGATAAGAGAGCAAGTCAGACAAGAGAGCAAGCGAGCGAGCAAGATATGCGAGCGAGCCAGATAAGAGAGCGAGCCAGACAAGAGAGCAGCGGTGGAGCCAGGCCAGATATGAGAGCAAGCGAGCAAGCCAGATGTGAGAGAGAGCGAGGCAGATAAGAGAGCGAGCCAGACAATTAAGCAAGCGAGCGAGCCAGATATGAGAGCAAGCGAGCGATCCAGATATGAGAGCAAGCGAGCCAGCCAGATATGAGAGCGAGCAAGCCAGATAAGAGTGAGCAAGACAAGAGAGCAAGCGAGCTAGCCAGATATGAGAGCGAGCCAGACAAGAGAGCAAGCAAGCGAGCCAGATATGAGAGCAAACGAGCGAGCCAGATATGAGAGCAAGCGAGCGAGCCAGAAATTAGAGCAAGCGAGCCAGCCAGAAATGAGAGCAAGTGAGCCAGCCAGATGTGAGAGCGAGCGAGCCAGATATGCGAGCGAGCCAGATAAGAGAGCGAGCCAGAAAAGAGAGCAAGCGAGAAAGCAAGATATGAGAGCAAGCGAGCCAGACATGAGAGCAAGCGAGCGAGCCAGATATGAGACCGAGCGAGCCAGATAAGAGAGCAAGCCAGACAAGAGAGCAAGTGTGCGAGCCAGATATGCTAGCGAGCAAGCCAGATAAGAGAGCGAGCCAGACAAGAGAGCAAGCGAGCGAGCCAGATATGAGAGTAAGCGAGCCAGCCAGATATGAGAGCGAGCGAGCCAAATAAGAGAGCGAGCAAGACAAGAGAGCAAGCGAACTAGCCAGATATGAGAGCATGCGAGCGAGCCAGATAAGAGAGCGAGCCAGATAAGAGAGCAAGCCAGCCAAGAGAGCAAGCGAGCGAGCCAAATATGAGAGCAAGCGAGCGAGCCAGATTTGAGAGCAAGCGAGCGAGCCGGATATGAGAGCAAGCGAGCAAGCCAGATATGAGAGCAAGCGAGCGAGCCAGATTTGAGAGCGAGCGAGACAGATTTGAGAGCGAGCGAGCCAGATATGTGAGCGAGCCATAAAAGAGAGTGAGACAGACAAGAGAGAAAGCGAGCTAGCCAGATATGAGAGCGAGCCAGACAAGAGAGCAAGCGAGCGAGCCAGATATGAGAGCAAGCGAGCGAGCCAGAAATGAGAGCAAGCGAGCCAGCCAGAAATGAGAGCAAGCGAGCCAGCCAGATGTGAGAGCGAGCTAGCCAGATATTCGAACGAGCCAGATAAGAGAGCGAGCCAGACAAGAGAGCAAGCGAGAAAGCCAGATATGAGAGCGAGCGAGCCAGACATGAGAGCAAGCGAGCGAGCCAGATATGAGAGCGAGCGAGCCAGATAAGAGAGCAAGCCAGACAAGAGAGCAAGCGTGCGTGCCAGATATTCTAGCGAGCAAGCCAGATAAGAGAGCGAGCCAGACAAGAGAGCAAGCGAGCGAGCCAGATATGAGAGCAAGCGAGCCAGCCAGATATGAGAGCGAGCGAGCCAGATAAGAGAGCGAGCAAGACAAGAGAGCAAGCGAGCAAGCCAGATAAGAGTGCGAGTGAGCCAGATAAGAGAGCAAGCCAGACAAGAGAGCAAGCGAGCGAGCCAGATATGCTAGCGAGCAAGCCAGACAAGAGAGCGAGCCAGACAAGAGAGCAAGCGAGCAAGCCAGATATGAGAGCAAGCGAGCCAGCCAGATATGAGAGCGAGCGAGCAAGACAAGAGAGCAAGCGAACTAGCCAGATATGAGAGCAAGCGAGCGAGCCAGATATGAGAGCAAGCAAGCCAGCCAGATATGAGAGCGAGCGAGCCAGATAAGAGAGCGAGCAAGACAAGAGAGCAAGCGAGCTAGCCAGATATGAGGGCAAGCGAGCGAGCCAGATTTGAGAGCAAGCGAGCGATCCAGATATGAGAGCAAGCGAGCAAGCCAGATATGAGAGCGAGCGAGCCAGATATGCGAGTGAGCCAGATAAGAGAGCGAGCCAGACAAGAGAGCAAGTGAGCGAGCCAGATATGAGAGCGAGCGAGCCAGATAAGAGAGCAAGCCAGACAAGCCAGATATGAGAGCGAGCCAGACAAGAGAGCAGCGAGCGAGCCAGAAATGAGAGCAAGCGAGCAAGCCAGATGTGAGAGAGAGCGAGGCAGATAAGAGAGCGAGCCAGACAATTAAGCAAGCGAGCGAGCCAGATATGAGAGCACGCGAGCGATCCAGATATGAGAGCGAGCCAGACATGAGAGCGAGCGAGCCAGATAAGAGAGCAAGCGAGCGAGCCAGATATGAGAGCAAGCGAGCCAGACATGAGAGCAAGCGAGCGAGCCAGATATGAGACCGAGCGAGCCAGATAAGAGAGCAAGCCAGACAAGAGAGCAAGTGTGCGAGCCAGATATGCTAGCGAGCAAGCCAGATAAGAGAGCGAGCCAGACAAGAGAGCAAGCGAGCGAGCCAGATATGAGAGTAAGCGAGCCAGCCAGATATGAGAGCGAGCGAGCCAAATAAGAGAGCGAGCAAGACAAGAGAGCAAGCGAACTAGCCAGATATGAGAGCATGCGAGCGAGCCAGATAAGAGAGCGAGCCAGATAAGAGAGCAAGCCAGCCAAGAGAGCAAGCGAGCGAGCCAAATATGAGAGCAAGCGAGTGAGCCAGATTTGAGAGCAAGCGAGCGAGCCGGATATGAGAGCAAGCGAGCAAGCCAGATATGAGAGCAAGCGAGCGAGCCAGATTTGAGAGCGAGCGAGACAGATTTGAGAGCGAGCGAGCCAGATATGTGAGCGAGCCATAAAAGAGAGTGAGACAGACAAGAGAGAAAGCGAGCTAGCCAGATATGAGAGCGAGCCAGACAAGAGAGCAAGCGAGCGAGCCAGATATGAGAGCAAGCGAGCGAGCCAGAAATGAGAGCAAGCGAGCCAGCCAGAAATGAGAGCAAGCGAGCCAGCCAGATGTGAGAGCGAGCTAGCCAGATATTCGAACGAGCCAGATAAGAGAGCGAGCCAGACAAGAGAGCAAGCGAGAAAGCCAGATATGAGAGCGAGCGAGCCAGACATGAGAGCAAGCGAGCGAGCCAGATATGAGAGCGAGCGAGCCAGATAAGAGAGCAAGCCAGACAAGAGAGCAAGCGTGCGTGCCAGATATTCTAGCGAGCAAGCCAGATAAGAGAGCGAGCCAGACAAGAGAGCAAGCGAGCGAGCCAGATATGAGAGCAAGCGAGCCAGCCAGATATGAGAGTGAGCGAGCCAGATAAGAGAGCGAGCAAGACAAGAGAGCAAGCGAGCAAGCCAGATAAGAGTGCGAGTGAGCCAGATAAGAGAGCAAGCCAGACAAGAGAGCAAGCGAGCGAGCCAGATATGCTAGCGAGCAAGCCAGACAAGAGAGCGAGCCAGACAAGAGAGCAAGCGAGCAAGCCAGATATGAGAGCAAGCGAGCCAGCCAGATATGAGAGCGAGCGAGCAAGACAAGAGAGCAAGCGAACTAGCCAGATATGAGAGCAAGCGAGCGAGCCAGATATGAGAGCAAGCAAGCCAGCCAGATATGAGAGCGAGCGAGCCAGATAAGAGAGCGAGCAAGACAAGAGAGCAAGCGAGCTAGCCAGATATGAGGGCAAGCGAGCGAGCCAGATTTGAGAGCAAGCGAGCGATCCAGATATGAGAGCAAGCGAGCAAGCCAGATATGAGAGCGAGCGAGCCAGATATGCGAGTGAGCCAGATAAGAGAGCGAGCCAGACAAGAGAGCAAGTGAGCGAGCCAGATATGAGAGCGAGCGAGCCAGATAAGAGAGCAAGCCAGACAAGCCAGATATGAGAGCGAGCCAGACAAGAGAGCAGCGAGCGAGCCAGAAATGAGAGCAAGCGAGCAAGCCAGATGTGAGAGAGAGCGAGGCAGATAAGAGAGCGAGCCAGACAATTAAGCAAGCGAGCGAGCCAGATATGAGAGCACGCGAGCGATCCAGATATGAGAGCGAGCCAGACATGAGAGCGAGCGAGCCAGATAAGAGAGCAAGCGAGCGAGCCAGATATGAGAGCAAGCGAGCCAGACATGAGAGCAAGCGAGCGAGCCAGATATGAGACCGAGCGAGCCAGATAAGAGAGCAAGCCAGACAAGAGAGCAAGTGTGCGAGCCAGATATGCTAGCGAGCAAGCCAGATAAGAGAGCGAGCCAGACAAGAGAGCAAGCGAGCGAGCCAGATATGAGAGTAAGCGAGCCAGCCAGATATGAGAGCGAGCGAGCCAAATAAGAGAGCGAGCAAGACAAGAGAGCAAGCGAACTAGCCAGATATGAGAGCATGCGAGCGAGCCAGATAAGAGAGCGAGCCAGATAAGAGAGCAAGCCAGCCAAGAGAGCAAGCGAGCGAGCCAAATATGAGAGCAAGCGAGTGAGCCAGATTTGAGAGCAAGCGAGCGAGCCGGATATGAGAGCAAGCGAGCAAGCCAGATATGAGAGCAAGCGAGCGAGCCAGATTTGAGAGCGAGCGAGACAGATTTGAGAGCGAGCGAGCCAGATATGTGAGCGAGCCATAAAAGAGAGTGAGACAGACAAGAGAGAAAGCGAGCTAGCCAGATATGAGAGCGAGCCAGACAAGAGAGCAAGCGAGCGAGCCAGATATGAGAGCAAGCGAGCGAGCCAGAAATGAGAGCAAGCGAGCCAGCCAGAAATGAGAGCAAGCGAGCCAGCCAGATGTGAGAGCGAGCTAGCCAGATATTCGAACGAGCCAGATAAGAGAGCGAGCCAGACAAGAGAGCAAGCGAGAAAGCCAGATATGAGAGCGAGCGAGCCAGACATGAGAGCAAGCGAGCGAGCCAGATATGAGAGCGAGCGAGCCAGATAAGAGAGCAAGCCAGACAAGAGAGCAAGCGTGCGTGCCAGATATTCTAGCGAGCAAGCCAGATAAGAGAGCGAGCCAGACAAGAGAGCAAGCGAGCGAGCCAGATATGAGAGCAAGCGAGCCAGCCAGATATGAGAGTGAGCGAGCCAGATAAGAGAGCGAGCAAGACAAGAGAGCAAGCGAGCAAGCCAGATAAGAGTGCGAGTGAGCCAGATAAGAGAGCAAGCCAGACAAGAGAGCAAGCGAGCGAGCCAGATATGCTAGCGAGCAAGCCAGACAAGAGAGCGAGCCAGACAAGAGAGCAAGCGAGCAAGCCAGATATGAGAGCAAGCGAGCCAGCCAGATATGAGAGCGAGCGAGCAAGACAAGAGAGCAAGCGAACTAGCCAGATATGAGAGCAAGCGAGCGAGCCAGATATGAGAGCAAGCAAGCCAGCCAGATATGAGAGCGAGCGAGCCAGATAAGAGAGCGAGCAAGACAAGAGAGCAAGCGAGCTAGCCAGATATGAGGGCAAGCGAGCGAGCCAGATTTGAGAGCAAGCGAGCGATCCAGATATGAGAGCAAGCGAGCAAGCCAGATATGAGAGCGAGCGAGCCAGATATGCGAGTGAGCCAGATAAGAGAGCGAGCCAGACAAGAGAGCAAGTGAGCGAGCCAGATATGAGAGCGAGCGAGCCAGATAAGAGAGCAAGCCAGACAAGCCAGATATGAGAGCGAGCCAGACAAGAGAGCAGCGAGCGAGCCAGAAATGAGAGCAAGCGAGCAAGCCAGATGTGAGAGAGAGCGAGGCAGATAAGAGAGCGAGCCAGACAATTAAGCAAGCGAGCGAGCCAGATATGAGAGCACGCGAGCGATCCAGATATGAGAGCGAGCCAGACATGAGAGCGAGCGAGCCAGATAAGAGAGCAAGCGAGCGAGCCAGATATGAGAGCAAGCGAGCGAGCCAGATATGAGAGCAAGCGAGCCAGCCAGAAATGAGAGCAAGCGAGCCAGCCAGATGTGAGAGCGAGCTGGCCAGATATGCGAGCGAGCCAGATAAGAGAGCGAGCCAGACAAGAGAGCAAGCGAGAAAGCCAGATATGAGAGCGAGCGAGACAGACATGAGAGCAAGCGAGCGAGCCAGATATGAGAGCGAGCGAGCCAGATAAGAGAGCAAGCCAGACAAGAGAGCAAGCGTGCGAGCCAGATATTCTAGCGAGCAAGCCAGATAAGAGAGCGAGCCAGACAAGAGAGCAAGCGAGCGAGCCAGATATGAGAGCAAGCGAGCCAGCCAGATATGAGAGCGAGCGAGCCAGATAAGAGAGCGAGCAAGACAAGAGAGCAAGCGAGCGAGCCAGATATGAGAGCGAGCGAGCCAGATATGAGAGCAAGTGAGCCAGCCAGATGTGAGAGCGAGCGAGCCAGATATGCGAGCGAGCCAGACAAGAAAGCAAGCGAGCGAGCCAGATATGAGAGCAAGCGAGCAAGCCAGATATGAGAGCGAGCCAGATAAGAGAGCGAACCAGACAAGAGAGCAAGCGAGAAAGCCAGATATGAGAGCGAGCCAGACATGAGAGCAAGCGAGCGAGCCAGATATGAGAGCGAGCGAGCCAGACATGAGAGCAAGCGAGCGAGCCAGATATGAGTGCGAGCGAGCCAGATAAGAGAGCAAGCCAGACAAGAGAGCAAGCGAGCGAGCCAGATATGCTAGCGAGCAAGCCAGATAAGAGAGCGAGCCAGACAAGAGAGCAAGCGAGCAAGCCAGATATGAGAACAAGCGAGCCAGCCAGATATGAAAGCGAGCGAGCCAGATAAGAGAGCAAGCAAGACAAGAGAGCAAGCGAACTAGCCAGATATGAGAGCAAGCGAGCGAGCCAGATATGAGAGCAAGCAAGCCAGCCAGATATGAGAGCGAGCGAGCCAGATAAGAGAGCGAGCAAGACAAGAGAGCAAGCGAGCTAGCCAGATATGAGAGCAAGCGAGCGAGCCAGATTTGAGAGCAAGCGAGCGAGCCAGATATGAGAGCAAGCGAGCAAGCCAGATATGAGAGCGAGCGAGCCAGATATGCGAGTGAGCCAGATAAGAGAGTGAGCCAGACAAGAGAGCAAGTGAGCGAGCCAGATATGAGAGCGAGCCAGATAAGAGAGCAAACCAGACAAGAGAGCAAGCGAGAAAGCCAGATATGAGAGCGACGAGCCAGATATGAGAGCAATCGAGCGAGCCAGATATGAGAGCGAGCGAGCCAGACATGAGATCAAGCGAGCGAGCCAGATATGAGAGCAAGCGAGCCAGATAAGAGAGCAAGCCAGACTAGAGAGCAAGCGAGCGAGCCAGATATGTTAGCGAACAAGCCAGATAAGAAAGCGAGCCAGACAAGAGAGCAAGCGAGCGAGCCAGATATGAGAGCAAGCGAGCAATCCAGATGTGAGAGCGAGACAGATAAGAGAGCAAGTCAGACAAGAGAGCAAGCGAGCGAGCCAGATATGCAAGCGAGCAAGCCAGATAAGAGAGCGAGCCAGACAAGAGAGCAAACGAGCGAGCCAGATATGAGAGCAAGCGAGCGAGCCAGATATGAGAGCAAGCGAGCAAGCCAGATTTGAGAGCGAGCCAGATAAGAGAGCGAACCAGACAAGAGAGCAAGCGAGAAAGTCAGATATGAGAGCGAGCGAGCTAGACATGAGAGCAAGCGAGCGAGCCAGATATGAGAGCAAGCAAGCAAGCCAGATATGCGAGTGAGCCAGATAAGAGAGCGAGCCAGAAAAGAGAGCAAGTGAGCGAGCCAGATATGAGAGCGAGCGAGCCAGATAAGAGAGCAAGCCAGACAAGAGAGCAAGCGAGCGAGCCAGATATGCTAACAAGCAAGCCAGATAAGAGAGCGAGCCAGACAAGAGAACAAGTGAGCGAGCCAGATATGAGAGCAAGCGAGCAAGCCAGATATGAGAGCGAGCCAGATAAGAGAGAAAACCAGACAAGAGAGCAAGCGAGAAAGCCAGATATGAGAGCGAGCGAGCCAGACATGAGAGCAATCGAGCGAGCCAGATATAAGAGCGAGTGAGCCAGACATGAGATCAAGCGAGCGAGCCAGATATGAGAGCAAGCGAGCCAGATAAGAGAGCAAGCCAGACAAGAGAGCAAGCGAGCGAGCCAGATATGCTAGCGAGCAAGCCAGATAAGAGAGCGAGCCAGACAAGAGAGCAAGCGAGCGAGCCAGATATGAGAGCAAGCGAGCAAGCCAGATGTGAGAGCGAAACAGATAAGAGAGCGAGCAAGACAAGAGAGCAAGCGAACTAGCCAGATATGAGAGCAAGCGAGCGAGCCAGATTTGAGAGCGAGCGAGAAAGATATGCGAGCGAGCCAGATAAGAGAGCGAGCCAGACAAGAGAGCAAGCGAGCGAGCCAGATATGAGAGCAAGCGAGCGAGCCGGATATGAGAGCAAGCGAGCAAGCCAGATATGAGAGCAAGCGAGCGAGCCAGATTTGAGAGCGAGTGAGCCAGATTTGAGAGCGAGCGAGCCAGATATGTGAGCGAGCCATAAAAGAGAGCGAGACAGACAAGAGAGAAAGCGAGCGAGCCAGATATGCTAGCGAGCAAGCCAGATATGAGAGCGAGCCAGATAAGAGAGCGAACCAGACAAGAGAGCAAGCGAGAAAGTCAGATATGAGAGCGAGCGAGCCAGACATGAGAGCAAGCGAGCGAGCCAGATATGAGAGCAAGCGAGCAAGCCAGATATGCGAGTGAGCCAGATAAGAGAGCGAGCCAGACAAGAGAGCAAGTGAGCGAGCCAGATATGAGAGCTAGTGAGCCAGATATGAGAGCAAGCCAGACAAGAGAGCAAGCGAGCGAGCAAGATATGCTAGCGAGCAAGCCAGATAAGAGAGCGAGCCAGACAAGAGAGCAAGCGAGCAAGCCAGATATGAGAGCAAGGGAGCCAGCCAGATATGAGAGCGAGCGAGCCAGATAAGACAGCGAGCAAGACAAGAGAGCAAGCGAACTAGCCAGATATGAGAGCAAGCGAGCGAGCCAGATATGAGAGCAAGCAAGCCAGCCAGATATGAGAGCGAGCGAGCCAGATAAGAGAGCGAGCAAGATAAGAGAGCAAGCGAGCTAGCCAGATATGAGAGCAAGCGAGCGAGCCAGATTTGAGAGCAAGCGAGCGAGCCAGATATGAGAGCAAGCGAGCAAGCCAGATATGAGAGCGAGCGAGCCAGATATGCGAGTGAGCCAGATAAGAGAGCGAGCCAGACAAGAGAGCAAGTGAGCGAGCCAGATATGAGAGCAAGCGATCAAGCCAGATATGAGAGCGAGCCAGATAAGAGAGCAAACCAGACAAGAGAGCAAGCGAGAAAGCCAGATATGAGAGCGAGCGAGCCAGACATGAGAGCAATCGAGCGAGCCAGATATGAGAGCGAGCGAGCCAGACATGAGATCAAGCGAGCGAGCCAGATATGAGAGCAAGCGAGCCAGATAAGAGAGCAAGCGAGCGATCCAGATATAAGAGCGAGCCAGACATGAGAGCGAGCGAGCCAGATATTAGAGCAAGTGAGCCAGCCAGATATGAGAGCGAGCGAGCCAGATAAGAGAGCGAGCAAGACAAGAGAGCAAGCGAGCTAGCCAGATATGAGAGCGAGCCAGACAAGAGAGCAAGCGAGCGAGCCAGATATGAGAGCAAGCGAGCGAGCCAGATATGAGAGCAAGCAAGCGAGCCAGAAATGAGAGCAAGCGAGCCAGCCAGAAATTAGAGCAAGCGAGCCAGCCAGATGTGAGAGCGAGCTAGCCAGATATTCGAGCGAGCCAGATAAGAGAGCGAGCCAGACAAGAGAGCAAGCGAGAAAGCCAGATATGAGAGCGAGCGAGCCAGACATGAGAGCAAGCGAGCGAGCCAGATATGAGAGCGAGCCAGATAAGAGAGCAAGCCAGACAAGAGAGCAAGCGTGCGAGCCAGATATTCTAGCGAGCAAGCCAGATAAGAGAGCGAGCCAGACAAGAGAGCAAGCGAGCGAGCCAGATATGAGAGCAAGCGACCCAGCCAGATATGAGAGCGAGCGAGCCAGATAAGAGAGCGAGCAAGACAAGAGAGCAAGCGAGCGAGCCAGATATGAGAGCGAGCGAGCCAGATATGAGAGCAAGCGAGCCAGCCAGATGTGAGAGCGAGCGAGCCAGATATGCGAGCGAGCCAGACAAGAAAGCAAGTGAGCGAGCCAGATATGAGAGCAAGCGAGCAAGCCAGATATGAGAGCGAGCCAGATAAGAGAGCGAACCAGACAAGAGAGCAAGCGAGAAAGCCAGATATGAGAGCGAGCGAGCCAGATATGAGAGCAAGCGAGCAAGCCAGATATGAGAGCGAGCCAGACAAGAGAGCAGCGAGCGAGCCAGATATGAGAGCAAGCGAGCAAGCCAGATGTGAGAGAGAGCGAGGCAGATAAGAGAGCGAGCCAGACAATTAAGCAAGCGAGCGAGCAAAATATGAGAGCAAGCGAGCGATCCAGATATGAGAGCGAGCCAGACATGAGAGCGAGTGAGCCAGATATGAGAGCAAGTGAGCGAGCCAGATATGAGAGCAAGCGAGCCAGCCAGATATGAGAGCGAGCGAGCCAGATAAGAGAGCGAGCAAGACAAGAGAGCAAGCGAGCTAGCCAGATATGAGAGCGAGCCAGACAAGAGAGCAAGCGAGCTAGCCAGATATGAGAGCAACCGAGCGAGCCAGAAATGAGAGCAAGCGAGCCAGCCAGAAATGAGAGCAAGCGAGCCAGCCAGATGTGAGAGCGAGCTAGCCAGATATGCGAGCGAGCCAGATAAGAGAGCGAGCCAGACAAGAGAGCCAGCGAGAAAGCCAGATATGAGAGCGAGCGAGCCAGACATCAGAGCAAGCGTGCGAGCCAGATATTCTAGCGAGCAAGCCAGATAAGAGAGCGAGCCAGACAAGAGAGCAAGCGAGCGAGCCAGATATGAGAGCAAGCGAGCCAGCCAGATATGAGAGCGAGCGAGCCAGATAAGAGAGCGAGCAAGACAAGAGAGCAAGCGAGCGAGCCAGATATGAGAGCGAGCGAGCCAGATATGAGAGCAAGCGAGCCAGCCAGATGTGAGAGCGAGCGAGCCAGATATGCGAGCGAGCCAGACAAGAAAGCAAGTGAGCGAGCCAGATATGAGAGCAAGCGAGCAAGCCAGATATGAGAGCGAGCCAGATAAGAGAGCGAACCAGACAAGAGAGCAAGCGAGAAAGCCAGATATGAGAGCGAGCGAGACAGACATGAGAGCAAGCGAGCGAGCCAGATATGAGAGCGAGCGAGCCAGACATGAGAGCAAGCGAGCGAGCCAGATATGAGAGCGAGCGAGCCAGATAAGAGAGCAAGCCAGACAAGAGAGCAAGCGAGCGAGCCAGATATGCTAGCGAGCAAGCCAGATAAGAGAGCGAGCCAGACAAGAGAGCAAGCGAGCAAGCCAGATATGAGAGCAAGCTAGCAAGCCAGATATGAGAGCGAGCAAGATAAGAGAGTGAGCCAGACAAGAGAGCAAGTGAGCATGCCAGATATGAGAGCAAGTGAGCCAGCTCGATGTGAGAGCGAGCGAGCCAGATATGCGAGCGAGCCAGATAAGAGAGCGAGCCAGACAAGAGAGCATGCGAGCGAGCCAGATATGAGAGCAAGCGAGCTAGCCAGATATGAGAGCAAGCAAGCCAGCCAGATGTGAGAGCGAGCGAGCCAGATATGCGAGCGAGCCAGGTAAGAGAGCGAGCCAGACAAGAGAGCAAGCGAGCGAGCCAGATATGAGAGCAAGCGAGCAAGCCAGATAAGAGAGCGAGCCAGACAAGAGGGCAGCGAGCGAGCCAGATATGAGAGCAAGCGAGCAAGCCAGATTTGAGAGAGAGCGAGGCAGATAAGAGAGCGAGCCAGACAATTAAGCAAGCGAGCGAGTCAGATATGAGAGCGAGCCAGACATGAGAGCGAGCCAGCCAGATATGAGAGCAAGCGATCGAGCCAGATATGAGAGCAAGCGAGCCAGCCAGATAAGAGAGCGAGCGAGCCAGATAAGAGAGCGAGCAAGACAAGAGAGAAAGCGAGCTAGCCAGATATGAGAGCGAGCCAGACAAGAGAGCAAGCGAGCGAGCCAGATATGAGAGCAAGCGAGCGAGCCAGAAATGAGAGCAAGCGAGCCAGCCAGAAATGAGAGCAAGCGAGCCAGCCAGAAATGAGAGCAAGCGAGCCAGCCAGATGTGAGTGCGAGCTATTCAGATATGCGAGCGAGCCAGATAAGAGAGCGAGCCAGACAAGAGAGCAAGCGAGAAAGCCAGATATGAGAGCGAGCGAGCCAGACATGAGAGCAAGCGAGCAAGCCAGATATGAGAGCGAGCGAGCCAGATAAGAGAGCAAGCCAGACAAGAGAGCAAGCGTGCGGGCCAGATATTCTAGCGAGCAAGCCAGATAAGAGAGCGAGCCAGACAAGAGAGCAAGCAAGCGAGCCAGATATGAGAGCAAGCGAGCCAGCCAGATATGAGAGCGAGCGAGCCAGATAAGAGAGCGAGCAAGACAAGAGAGCAAGCGAGCGAGCCAGATATGAGAGCGAGCGAGCCAGATATGAGAGCAAGCGAGCCAGCCAGATGTGAGAGCGAGCGAGCCAGATATGCGAGCGAGCCAGACAAGAAAGCAAGCGAGCGAGCCAGATATGAGAGCAAGCGAGAAAGCCAGATATGAGAGCGAGCCAGATAAGAGAGCGAACCAGACAAGAGAGCAAGCGAGAAAGCCAGATATGAGAGCGATCGAGCCAGACATGAGAGCAAGCGAGCGAGCCAGATATGAGAGCGAGCGAGCCAGACATGAGAGCAAGCGAGCGAGCCAGATATGAGAGCGAGCGAGCCAGATAAGAGAGCAAGCCAGACAAGATAGCAAGCGAGCGAGCCAGATATGCTAGCGAGCAAGCCAGATAAGAGAGCGAGCCAGACAAGAGAGCAAGCCAGCGAGCAAGATATGAGAGCAAGCGAGCCAGCCAGATATGAGAGCGAGCAAGCCAGATTAGAGAGCGAGCAAGACAAGAGAGCAAGCGAACTAGCCAGATATGAGAGCAAGCGAGCGAGCCAGATTTGAGAGCGAGCGAGCCAGATATGCGAGCGAGCCAGATAAGAGAGCGAGCCAGACAAGAGAGCAAGCGAGCGAGCCAGATATGAGAGCAAGCGAGCGAGCCGGATATGAGAGCAAGCGAGCAAGCCAGATATGAGAGCAAGCGAGCGAGCCAGATTTGAGAGCGAGCGAGCCAGATTTGAGAGCGAGCGAGCCAGATATGTGAGCGAGCCATAAAAGAGAGCGAGACAGACAAGAGAGCAAGCGAGCGAGTCAGATATGAGAGCAAGCTAGCAAGCCAGATATGAGCGCAAGCCAGATAAGAGAGCGACCCAGACAAGAGAGCAAGCGAGCGCGCCAGATATGAGAGCAAGCGAGCAAGCCAGATGTGAGAGAGAGCGAGGCAGATAAGAGAGCGAGCCAGACAATTAAGTAAGCGAGCGAGCCAGATATGAGAGCAAGCGAGCGATCCAGATATGAGAGCGAGCCAGACATGAGAGCGAGCGAGCCAGATATGAGAGCAAGCGAGCGAGCCAGATATGAGAGCAAGCAAGCCAGCCAGATGTGAGAGCGAGCGAGCCAGATATGCGAGCAAGCCAGATAAGAGAGCGAGCCAGACAAGAGAGCAAGCGAGCGAGCCAGATATGAGAGCAAGCGAGCAAGCCAGATGTGAGAGAGAGCGAGGTAGATAAGAGAGCGAGCCAGACAATTAAGCAAGCGAGCGAGCCAGATATGAGAGCAAGCGAGCGAGCCAGATATGAGAGCAAGCGAGCCAGCCAGATATGAGAGCGAGCGAGCCAGATTAAGAGAGCGAGCAAGACAAGAGAGCAAGCGAGCGAGCCAGATATGCGAGCGAGCCAGACGAGAGCAAGCGAGAGAGCCAGATATGAGAGCAAGCAAGCGAGCCAGATATGAGAGCAAGCGAGCGAGCCAGAAATGAGAGCAAGTGAGCCAGCCAGATATGAGAGCTAGCCAGATAAGAGAGCGAGCCAGACAAGAGAGCAAGCGAGCGAGCCAGATATGAGAGCGAGCGAGACAGATTTGAGAGCGAGCGAGCCAGATATGTGAGCGAGTCATAAAAGAGAGTGAGACAGACAAGAGAGAAAGCGAGCTAGCCAGATATGAGAGCGAGCCAGACAAGAGAGCAAGCGAGCGAGCCAGATATGAGAGCAAGCGAGCGAGCCAGAAATGAGAGCAAGCGAGCCAGCCAGAAATGAGAGCAAGCGAGCCAGCCAGATGTGAGAGCGAGCTAGCCAGATATTCGAACGAGCCAGATAAGAGAGCGAGCCAGACAAGAGAGCAAGCGAGAAAGCCAGATATGAGAGCGAGCGAGCCAGACATGAGAGCAAGCGAGCGAGCCAGATATGAGAGCGAGCGAGCCAGATAAGAGAGCAAGCCAGACAAGAGAGCAAGCGTGCGTGCCAGATATTCTAGCGAGCAAGCCAGATAAGAGAGCGAGCCAGACAAGAGAGCAAGCGAGCGAGCCAGATATGAGAGCAAGCGAGCCAGCCAGATATGAGAGCGAGCAAGCCAGATAAGAGAGCGAGCAAGACAAGAGAGCAAGCGAGCGAGCCAGATATGAGAGCGAGCGAGCCAGATATGAGAGCAAGCGAGCCAGCCAGATGTGAGAGCGAGCGAGCCAGATATGCGAGCGAGCCAGACAAGAAAGCAAGCGAGCGAACCAGATATGAGAGCAAGCGAGAAAGCCAGATATAAGAGCGAGCCAGATAAGAGAGCGAACCAGACAAGAGAGCAAGCGAGAAAGCCAGATATGAGAGCGAGCGAGCCAGACATGGGAGCAAGCGAGCGAGCCAGATATGAGAGCGAGCGAGCCAGACATGAGAGCAAGCGAGCGAGCCAGATATGAGAGCGAGCGAGCCAGATAAGAGAGCAAGCCAGACAAGATAGCAAGCGAGCGAGCCAGATATGCTAGCGAGCAAGCCAGATAAGAGAGCGAGCCAGACAAGAGAGCAAGCGAGCGAGCAAGATATGAGAGCAAGCGAGCCAGCCAGATATGAGAGCGAGCAAGCCAGATAAGAGAGCGAGCAAGACAAGAGAGCAAGCGAACTAGCCAGATATGAGAGCAAGCGAGCGAGCCAGATTTGAGAGCGAGCGAGCCAGATATGCGAGCGAGCCAGATAATAGAGCGAGCCAGACAAGAGAGCAAGCGAGCGAGCCAGGTATGAGACTGAGCGAGCCAGATAAGAGAGCAAGCCAGACAAGAGAGCAAGCGTGCGAGCCAGATATGCTAGCGAGCAAGCCAGATAAGAGAGCGAGCCAGACAAGAGCAAGAGCAAGCGAACGAGCCAGATATGAGAGTAAGCGAGCCAGCCAGATATGAGAGCGAGCGAGCCAGATAAGAGAGCGAGCAAGACAAGAGAGCAAGCGAACTAGCCAGATATGAGAGCATGTGAGCGAGCCAGATAAGAGAGCGAGCCAGATAAGAGAGCGAGCCAGCCAAGAGAGCAAGCGAGCCAGATATGAGAGCAAGCGAGCGAGCCGGATATGAGAGCAAGCGAGCAATCCAGATATGAGAGCAAGCGAGCGAGCCAGATTTGAGAGCGAGCGAGCCAGATTTGAGAGCGAGCGAGCCAGATATGTGAGCGAGCCATAAAAGAGAGTGAGACAGACAAGAGAGAAAGCGAGCTAGCCAGATATGAGAGCGAGCCAGACAAGAGAGCAAGCGAGCGAGCCAGATATGAGAGCAAGCGAGCGAGCCAGATATGAGAGCAAGCGAGCGAGCCAGAAATGAGAGCAAGCGAGCCAGCCAGAAATGAGAGCAAGCGAGCCAGCCAGATGTGAGAGCGAGCTAGCCAGATATTCGAGCGAGCCAGATAAGAGAGCGAGCCAGACAAGAGAGCAAGCGAGAAAGCCAGATATGAGAGCGAGCGAGCCAGACATGAGAGCTAGCGAGCGAGCCAGATATGAGAGCGAGCGAGCCAGATAAGAGAGCAAGCCAGACAAGAGAGCAAGCGTGCGAGCCAGATATTCTAGCGAGCAAGCCAGATAAGAGAGCGAGCCAGACAAGAGAGCAAGCGAGCGAGCCAGTAATGAGAGCAAGCGAGCCAGCCAGATATGAGAGCGAGCGAGCCAGATAAGAGAGCGAGCAAGACAAGAGAGCAAGCGAGCGAGCCAGATATGAGAGCGAGCGAGCCAGATATGAGAGCAAGCGAGCCAGCCAGATGTGAGAGCGAGCGAGCCAGATATGCAAGCGAGCCAGACAAGAAAGCAAGCGAGCGAACCAGATATGAGAGCAAGCGAGAAAGCCAGATATGAGAGCGAGCCAGAAAGGAGAGCGAACCAGACAAGTGAGCAAGCGAGAAAGCCAGATATGAGAGCGAGCGAGCCAGACATGAGAGCAAGCGAGCGAGCCAGATATGAGAGCGAGCGAGCCAGATAAGAGAGCAAGCCAGACAAGATAGCAAGCGAGCGAGCCAGATATGCTAGCGAGCAAGCCAGATAAGAGAGCGAGCCAGACAAGAGAGCAAGCGAGCGAGCAAGATATGAGAGCAAGCGAGCCAGCCAGATATGAGAGCGAGCAAGCCAGATAAGAGAGCGAGCAAGACAAGAGAGCAAGCGAACTAGCCAGATATGAGAGTAAGCGAGCGAGCCAGATTTGAGAGCGAGCGAGCCAGATATGCAAGCGAGCCAGATAAGAGAGCGAGCCAGACAAGAGAGCAAGCGAGCGAGCCAGATATGAGAGCAAGCGAGCGAGCCGGATATGAGAGCAAGCGAGCAAGCCAGATATGAGAGCAAGCGAGCGAGCCAGATTTGAGAGCGAGCGAGCCAGATATGAGAGCAAGCGAGCCAGCCAGATATGAGAGCGAGCAAGCCAGATAAGAGAGCGAGCAAGACAAGAGAGCAAGCGAACTAGCCAGATATGAGAGTAAGCGAGCGAGCCAGATTTGAGAGCGAGCGAGCCAGATATGCAAGCGAGCCAGATAAGAGAGCGAGCCAGACAAGAGAGCAAGCGAGCGAGCCAGATATGAGAGCAAGCGAGCGAGCCGGATATGAGAGCAAGCGAGCAAGCCAGATATGAGAGCAAGCGAGCGAGCCAGATTTGAGAGCGAGCGAGCCAGATATGTGAGCGAGCCATAAAAGAGAGCGAGACAGACAAGAGAGCAAGCGAGCGAGTCAGATATGAGAGCAAGCTAGCAAGCCAGATATGAGAGCGAGCCAGATAAGAGAGCGACCCAGACAAGAGAGCAAGCGAGCGAGCCAGATATGAGAGCAAGCGAGCAAGCCAGATGTGAGAGAGAGCGAGGCAGATAAGAGAGCAAGCCAGACAATTAAGCAAGCGAGCGAGCCAGATATGAGAGCAAGCGAGCGATCCAGATATGAGAGCGAGCCAGACATGAGAGCGAGCGAGCCAGATATGAGAGCAAGCGAGCGAGCCAGATATGAGAGCAAGCGAGCCAGCCAGATGTGAGAGCGAGCTAGCCAGATATTCGAGCGAGCCAGATATTCGAGCGAGCCAGACAAGAGAGCAAGCGAGAAAGCCAGATATGAGAGCGAGCGAGCCAGACATGAGAGCAAGCGAGCGAGCCAGATATGAGAGCGAGCGAGCCAGATAAGAGAGCAAGCCAGACAAGAGAGCAAGCGTGCGTGCCAGATATTCTAGCGAGCAAGCCAGATAAGAGAGCGAGCCAGACAAGAGAGCAAGCGAGCGAGCCAGATATGAGAGCAAGCGAGCCAGCCAGATATGAGAGCGAGCAAGCCAGATAAGAGAGCGAGCCAGACAAGAGAGCAAGCGAGCGAGCCAGATATGAGAGCGAGCGAGCCAGATATGAGAGCAAGCGAGCCAGCCAGATGTGAGAGCGAGCGAGCCAGATATGCGAGCGAGCCAGACAAGAAAGCAAGCGAGCGAACCAGATATGAGAGCAAGCGAGAAAGCCAGATATAAGAGCGAGCCAGATAAGAGAGCGAACCAGACAAGAGAGCAAGCGAGAAAGCCAGATATGAGAGCGAGCGAGCCAGACAAGAGAGCAAGCGAGCGAGCCAGATATGCTAGCGAGCAAGCCAGATAAGAGAGCGAGCCAGACAAGAGAGCAAGCGAGCAAGCCAGATATGAGAGCAAGCTAGCAAGCCAGATATGAGAGCGAGCAAGATAAGAGAGCGAGCCAGACAAGAGAGCAAGTGAGCATGCCAGATATGAGAGCAAGTGAGCCAGCTCGATGTGAGAGCGAGCGAGCCAGATATGCGAGCGAGCCAGATAAGAGAGCGAGCCAGACAAGAGAGCATGCGAGCGAGCCAGATATGAGAGCAAGCGAGCTAGCCAGATATGAGAGCAAGCAAGCCAGCCAGATGTGAGAGCGAGCGAGCCAGATATGCGAGCGAGCCAGATAAGAGAGCGAGCCAGACAAGAGAGCAAGCGAGCGAGCCAGATATGAGAGCAAGCGAGCAAGCCAGATAAGAGAGCGAGCCAGACAAGAGGGCAGCGAGCGAGCCAGATATGAGAGCAAGCGAGCAAGCCAGATTTGAGAGAGAGCGAGGCAGATAAGAGAGCGAGCCAGACAATTAAGCAAGCGAGCGAGTCAGATATGAGAGCAAGCGAGCGATCCAGATATGAGAGCGAGCCAGACATGAGAGCGAGCCAGCCAGATATGAGAGCAAGCGATCGAGCCAGATATGAGAGCAAGCGAGCCAGCCAGATAAGAGAGCGAGCGAGCCAGATAAGAGAGCGAGCAAGACAAGAGAGAAAGCGAGCTAGCCAGATATGAGAGCGAGCCAGACAAGAGAGCAAGCGAGCGAGCCAGATATGAGAGCAAGCGAGCGAGCCAGATATGAGAGCAAGCGAGCGAGCCAGAAATGAGAGCAAGCGAGCCAGCCAGAAATGAGAGCAAGCGAGCCAGCCAGATGTGAGTGCGAGCTATTCAGATATGCGAGCGAGCCAGATAAGAGAGCGAGCCAGACAAGAGAGCAAGCGAGAAAGCCGGATATGAGAGCGAGCGAGCCAGACATGAGAGCAAGCGAGCAAGCCAGATATGAGAGCGAGCGAGCCAGATAAGAGAGCAAGCCAGACAAGAGAGCAAGCGTGCGGGCCAGATATTCTAGCGAGCAAGCCAGATAAGAGAGCGAGCCAGACAAGAGAGCAAGCAAGCGAGCCAGATATGAGAGCAAGCGAGCCAGCCAGATATGAGAGCGAGCGAGCCAGATAAGAGAGCGAGCAAGACAAGAGAGCAAGCGAGCGAGCCAGATATGAGAGCGAGCGAGCCAGATATGAGAGCAAGCGAGCCAGCCAGATGTGAGAGCGAGCGAGCCAGATATGCGAGCGAGCCAGACAAGAAAGCAAGCGAGCGAGCCAGATATGAGAGCAAGCGAGAAAGCCAGATATGAGAGCGAGCCAGATAAGAGAGCGAACCAGACAAGAGAGCAAGCGAGAAAGCCAGATATGAGAGCGATCGAGCCAGACATGAGAGCAAGCGAGCGAGCCAGATATGAGAGCGAGCGAGCCAGATAAGAGAGCAAGCCAGACAAGATAGCAAGCGAGCGAGCCAGATATGCTAGCGAGCAAGCCAGATAAGAGAGCGAGCCAGACAAGAGAGCAAGCCAGCGAGCAAGATATGAGAGCAAGCGAGCCAGACATGAGAGCAAGCGAGCGAGCCAGATATGAGAGCGAGCGAGCCAGACATGAGAGCAAGCGAGCGGGCCAGATATGAGAGCGAGCGAGCCAGATAAGAGAGCAAGCCAGACAAGATAGCAAGCGAGCGAGCCAGATATGCTAGCGAGCAAGCCAGATAAGAGAGCGAGCCAGACAAGAGAGCAAGCCAGCGAGCAAGATATGAGAGCAAGCGAGCCAGCCAGATATGAGAGCGAGCAAGCCAGATTAGAGAGCGAGCAAGACAAGAGAGCAAGCGAACTAGCCAGATATGAGAGCAAGCGAGCGAGCCAGATTTGAGAGCGAGCGAGCCAGATATGCGAGCGAGCCAGATAAGAGAGCGAGCCAGACAAGAGAGCAAGCGAGCGAGCCAGATATGAGAGCAAGCGAGCGAGCCGGATATGAGAGCAAGCGAGCAAGCCAGATATGAGAGCAAGCGAGCGAGCCAGATTTGAGAGCGAGCGAGCCAGATTTGAGAGCGAGCGAGCCAGATATGTGAGCGAGCCATAAAAGAGAGCGAGACAGACAAGAGAGCAAGCGAGCGAGTCAGATATGAGAGCAAGCTAGCAAGCCAGATATGAGCGCAAGCCAGATAAGAGAGCGACCCAGACAAGAGAGCAAGCGAGCGAGCCAGATATGAGAGCAAGCGAGCAAGCCAGATGTGAGAGAGAGCGAGGCAGATAAGAGAGCGAGCCAGACAATTAAGTAAGCGAGCGAGCCAGATATGAGAGCAAGCGAGCGATCCAGATATGAGAGCGAGCCAGACATGAGAGCGAGCGAGCCAGATATGAGAGCAAGCGAGCGAGCCAGATATGAGAGCAAGCAAGCCAGCCAGATGTGAGAGCGAGCGAGCCAGATATGCGAGCAAGCCAGATAAGAGAGCGAGCCAGACAAGAGAGCAAGCGAGCGAGCCAGATATGAGAGCAAGCGAGCAAGCCAGATGTGAGAGAGAGCGAGGCAGATAAGAGAGCGAGCCAGACAATTAAGCAAGCGAGCGAGCCAGATATGAGAGCAAGCGAGCGAGCCAGATATGAGAGCAAGCGAGCCAGCCAGATATAAGAGCGAGCGAGCCAGATTAAGAGAGCGAGCAAGACAAGAGAGCAAGCGAGCGAGCCAGATATGCGAGCGAGCCAGACGAGAGCAAGCGAGAGAGCCAGATATGAGAGCAAGCAAGCGAGCCAGATATGAGAGCAAGCGAGCGAGCCAGAAATGAGAGCAAGTGAGCCAGCCAGATATGAGAGCTAGCCAGATAAGAGAGCGAGCCAGACAAGAGAGCAAGCGAGCGAGCCAGATATGAGAGCAAGCGAGCCAGCTAGATGTGAGAGCGAGCGAGCCAGATATGCGAGCGAGCCAGATAAGAGAGCGAACAAGATGTGAGAGCGAGCGAGCGAGCCAGATATGAGAGCAAGGGAGCGAGCCATATATTAGAGCAAGCAAGTCAGCCCGATGTGAGAGCGAGCGAGCCAGATATGCGAGCGAGCCAGACAGGAGAGCAAGAGAGCGAGCCAGATATGAGAGCAAGCGAGCAAGCCAGATATGAGAGCGAGCCAGATAAGAGAGCGAACCAGACAAGAGAGCAAGCGAGAAAGCCAGATATGAGAGTGAGCGAGCCAGACATGAGAGCAAGCGAGCGAGCCACATAAGAGAGCCAGCGAGCCAGATAAGAGAGCAAGCCAGACAAGTGAGCAAGCGAGCGAGCCAGATATGAGAGCAAGCGAGCAAGCCAGATGTGAGAGCGAGACAGATAAGAGAGCAAGTCAGACAAGAGAGCAAGCGAGCGAGCCAGATATGCTAGCGAGCAAGCCAGATAAGAGAGCGAGCCAGACAAGAGAGCAAGCGAGCGAGCCAGATATGAGAGCAAGCGAGCAATCCAGATATGAGAGCGAGCCAGATAAGAGAGCGAACCAGACAAGAGAGCAAGCGAGAAAGCCAGATATGAGAGCGAGCGAGCCAGACATGAGAGCAAGCGAGCGAGCCAGATATGAGAGCGAGCGAGCCAGATAAGAGAGCAAGCCAGACAAGAGAGCAAGCGAGCGAGCCAGATATGCTAGCGAGAAAGCCAGATAAGAGAGTGGGCCAGACAAGAGAGCAAGCGAGCGAGCCAGATATGAGAGCAAGCGAGCAAGCCAGATGTGAGAGCGAGACAGATAAGAGAGCAAGCCAGACAAGAGAGCAAGCGAGCGAGCCAGATATGCTAGCGAGCAAGCCAGATAAGAGAGCGAGCCAGACAAGAGAGCAAGCGAGCGATCCAGACAAGAGAGCAAGCGAGAAAGTCAGATATGAGAGCGAGCGAGCCAGACATGAGAGCAAGCGAGCGAGCCAGATATGAGAGCGAGCGAGCCAGATATGCTAGCGAGCAAGCCAGATAAGAGAGCGAGCGAGCGAGCTAGATATGAGAGCAAGCGAGCGAGCCAAATGTGAGAGCGAGACAGATAAGAGAGCAAGTCAGACAAGAGAGCAAGCGAGCGAGCAAGATATGCGAGCGAGCCAGATAAGAGAGCGAGCCAGACAAGAGAGCAGCGGTGGAGCCAGGCCAGATATGAGAGCAAGCGAGCAAGCCAGATGTGAGAGAGAGCGAGGCAGATAAGAGAGCGAGCCAGACAATTAAGCAAGCGAGCGAGCCAGATATGAGAGCAAGCGAGCGATCCAGATATGAGAGTAAGCGAGCCAGCCAGATATGAGAGCGAGCAAGCCAGATAAGAGTGAGCAAGACAAGAGAGCAAGCGAGCTAGCCAGATATGAGAGCGAGCCAGACAAGAGAGCAAGCAAGCGAGCCAGATATGAGAGCAAGCGAGCGAGCCAGATATGAGAGCAAGCGAGCGAGCCAGAAATGAGAGCAAGCGAGCCAGCCAGAAATGAGAGCAAGTGAGCCAGCCAGATGTGAGAGCGAGCGAGCCAGATATGCGAGCGAGCCAGATAAGAGAGCGAGCCAGAAAAGAGAGCAAGCGAGAAAGCAAGATATGAGAGCAAGCGAGCCAGACATGAGAGCAAGCGAGCGAGCCAGATATGAGACCGAGCGAGCCAGATAAGAGAGCAAGCCAGACAAGAGAGCAAGTGTGCGAGCCAGATATGCTAGCGAGCAAGCCAGATAAGAGAGCGAGCCAGACAAGAGAGCAAGCGAGCGAGCCAGATATGAGAGTAAGCGAGCCAGCCAGATAGGAGAGCGAGCGAGCCAAATAAGAGAGCGAGCAAGACAAGAGAGCAAGCGAACTAGCCAGATATGAGAGCATGCGAGCGAGCCAGATAAGAGAGCGAGCCAGATAAGAGAGCAAGCCAGCCAAGAGAGCAAGCGAGCGAGCCAAATATGAGAGCAAGCGAGCGAGCCAGATTTGAGAGCAAGCGAGCGAGCCGGATATGAGAGCAAGCGAGCAAGCCAGATATGAGAGCAAGCGAGCGAGCCAGATTTGAGAGCGAGCGAGACAGATTTGAGAGCGAGCGAGCCAGATATGTGAGCGAGCCATAAAAGAGAGTGAGACAGAAAAGAGAGAAAGCGAGCTAGCCAGATATGAGAGCGAGCCAGACAAGAGAGCAAGCGAGCGAGCCAGATATGAGAGCAAGCGAGCGAGCCAGAAATGAGAGCAAGCGAGCCAGCCAGAAATGAGAGCAAGCGAGCCAGCCAGATGTGAGAGCGAGCTAGCCAGATATTCGAACGAGCCAGATAAGAGAGCGAGCCAGACAAGAGAGCAAGCGAGAAAGCCAGATATGAGAGCGAGCGAGCCAGACATGAGAGCAAGCGAGCGAGCCAGATATGAGAGCGAGCGAGCCAGATAAGAGAGCAAGCCAGACAAGAGAGCAAGCGTGCGTGCCAGATATTCTAGCGAGCAAGCCAGATAAGAGAGCGAGCCAGACAAGAGAGCAAGCGAGCGAGCCAGATATGAGAGCAAGCGAGCCAGCCAGATATGAGAGCGAGCGAGCCAGATAAGAGAGCGAGCAAGACAAGAGAGCAAGCGAGCGAGCCAGATATGAGAGCGAGCGAGCCAGATATGAGAGCAAGCGAGCCAGCCAGATGTGAGAGCGAGCGAGCCAGATATGCGAGCGAGCCAGACAAGAAAGCAAGCGAGCGAACCAGATATGAGAGCAAGCGAGAAAGCCAGATATAAGAGCGAGCCAGATAAGAGAGCGAACCAGACAAGAGAGCAAGCGAGAAAGCCAGATATGAGAGCGAGCGAGCCAGACATGAGAGCAAGCGAGCGAGCCAGATATGAGAGCGAGCGAGCCAGACATGAGAGCAAGCGAGCGAGCCAGATATGAGAGCGAGCGAGCCAGATAAGAGAGCAAGCCAGACAAGATAGCAAGCGAGCGAGCCAGATATGCTAGCGAGCAAGCCAGATAAGAGAGCGAGCCAGACAAGAGAGCAAGCGAGCGAGCAAGATATGAGAGCAAGCGAGCCAGCCAGATATGAGAGCGAGCAAGCCAGATAAGAGAGCGAGCAAGACAAGAGAGCAAGCGAACTAGCCAGATATGAGAGCAAGCGAGCGAGCCAGATTTGAGAGCGAGCGAGCCAGATATGCGAGCGAGCCAGATAAGAGAGCGAGCCAGACAAGAGAGCAAGCGAGCGAGCCAGGTATGAGACTGAGCGAGCCAGATAAGAGAGCAAGCCAGACAAGAGAGCAAGCGTGCGAGCCAGATATGCTAGCGAGCAAGCCAGATAAGAGAGCGAGCCAGACAAGAGAGCAAGCGAACGAGCCAGATATGAGAGTAAGCGAGCCAGCCAGATATGAGAGCGAGCGAGCCAGATAAGAGAGCGAGCAAGACAAGAGAGCAAGCGAACTAGCCAGATATGAGAGCATGTGAGCGAGCCAGATAAGAGAGCGAGTCAGATAAGAGAGCGAGCCAGCCAAGAGAGCAAGCGAGCCAGATATGAGAGCAAGCGAGCGAGCCGGATATGAGAGCAAGCGAGCAATCCAGATATGAGAGCAAGCGAGCGAGCCAGATTTGAGAGCGAGCGAGCCAGATTTGAGAGTGAGCGAGCCAGATATGTGAGCGAGCCATAAAAGAGAGTGAGACAGACAAGAGAGAAAGCGAGCTAGCCAGATATGAGAGCGAGCCAGACAAGAGAGCAAGCGAGCGAGCCAGATATGAGAGCAAGCGAGCGAGCCAGATATGAGAGAAAGCGAGCGAGCCAGAAATGAGAGCAAGCGAGCCAGCCAGAAATGAGAGCAAGTGAGCCAGCCAGATGTGAGAGCGAGCTAGCCAGATATTCGAGCGAGCCAGATAAGAGAGCGAGCCAGACAAGAGAGCAAGCGAGAAAGCCAGATATGAGAGCGAGCGAGCCAGACATGAGAGCTAGTGAGCGAGCCAGATATGAGAGCGAGCGAGCCAGATAAGAGAGCAAGCCAGACAAGAGAGCAAGCGTGCGAGCCAGATATTCTAGCGAGCAAGCCAGATAAGAGAGCGAGCCAGACAAGAGAGCAAGCGAGCGAGCCAGATATGAGAGCAAGCGAGCCAGCCAGATATGAGAGCGAGCGAGCCAGATAAGAGAGCGAGCAAGACAAGAGAGCAAGCGAGCGAGCCAGATATGAGAGCGAGCGAGCCAGATATGAGAGCAAGCGAGCCAGCCAGATGTGAGAGCGAGCGAGCCAGATATGCAAGCGAGCCAGACAAGAAAGCAAGCGAGCGAACCAGATATGAGAGCAAGCGAGAAAGCCAGATATGAGAGCGAGCCAGAAAGGAGAGCGAACCAGACAAGTGAGCAAGCGAGAAAGCCAGATATGAGAGCGAGCGAGCCAGACATGAGAGCAAGCGAGCGAGCCAGATATGAGAGCGAGCGAGCCAGATAAGAGAGCAAGCCAGACAAGATAGCAAGCGAGCGAGCCAGATATGCTAGCGAGCAAGCCAGATAAGAGAGCGAGCCAGACAAGAGAGCAAGCGAGCGAGCAAGATATGAGAGCAAGCGAGCCAGCCAGATATGAGAGCGAGCAAGCCAGATATGCAAGCGAGCCAGATAAGAGAGCGAGCCAGACAAGAGAGCAAGCGAGCGAGCCAGATATGAGAGCAAGCGAGCGAGCCGGATATGAGAGCAAGCGAGCAAGCCAGATATGAGAGCAAGCGAGCGAGCCAGATTTGAGAGCGAGCGAGCCAGATATGTGAGCGAGCCATAAAAGAGAGCGAGACAGACAAGAGAGCAAGCGAGCGAGTCAGATATGAGAGCAAGCTAGCAAGCCAGATATGAGAGCGAGCCAGATAAGAGAGCGACCCAGACAAGAGAGCAAGCGAGCGAGCCAGATATGAGAGCAAGCGAGCAAGCCAGATGTGAGAGAGAGCGAGGCAGATAAGAGAGCAAGCCAGACAATTAAGCAAGCGAGCGAGCCAGATATGAGAGCAAGCGAGCGATCCAGATATGAGAGCGAGCCAGACATGAGAGCGAGCGAGCCAGATATGAGAGCAAGCGAGCGAGCCAGATATGAGAGCAAGCGAGCCAACCAGATATGAGAGCGAGCGAGCCAGATAAGAGAGCGAGCCAGACAAGAGAGCAAGCGAGCTAGCCAGATATGAGAGCGAGCCAGACAAGAGAGCAAGCGAGCGAGCCAGATATGAGAGCAAGCGAGCCAGCCAGAAATGAGAGCAAGCGAGCCAGCCAGAAATGAGAGCAAGCGAGCCAGCCAGATGTGAGAGCGAGCTAGCCAGATATGCGAGCGAGCCAGACAAGAGAGCAAGCGAGCGAGCCAGATATGAGAGTAAGCGAGCCAGCCAGATATGAGAGCGAGCGAGCCAAATAAGAGAGCGAGCAAGACAAGAGAGCAAGCGAACTAGCCAGATATGAGAGCATGCGAGCGAGCCAGATAAGAGAGCGAGCCAGATAAGAGAGCAAGCCAGCCAAGAGAGCAAGCGAGCGAGCCAAATATGAGAGCAAGCGAGCGAGCCAGATTTGAGAGCAAGCGAGCGAGCCGGATATGAGAGCAAGCGAGCAAGCCAGATATGAGAGCAAGCGAGCGAGCCAGATTTGAGAGCGAGCGAGACAGATTTGAGAGCGAGCGAGCCAGATATGTGAGCGAGCCATAAAAGAGAGTGAGACAGACAAGAGAGAAAGCGAGCTAGCCAGATATGAGAGCGAGCCAGACAAGAGAGCAAGCGAGCGAGCCAGATATGAGAGCAAGCGAGCGAGCCAGAAATGAGAGCAAGCGAGCCAGCCAGAAATGAGAGCAAGCAAGCCAGCCAGATGTGAGAGCGAGCTAGCCAGATATTCGAACGAGCCAGATAAGAGAGCGAGCCAGACAAGAGAGCAAGCGAGAAAGCCAGATATGAGAGCGAGCGAGCCAGACATGAGAGCAAGCGAGCGAGCCAGATATGAGAGCGAGCGAGCCAGATAAGAGAGCAAGCCAGACAAGAGAGCAAGCGTGCGTGCCAGATATTCTAGCGAGCAAGCCAGATAAGAGAGCGAGCCAGACAAGAGAGCAAGCGAGCGAGCCAGATATGAGAGCAAGCGAGCCAGCCAGATATGAGAGCGAGCGAGCCAGATAAGAGAGCGAGCAAGACAAGAGAGCAAGCGAGCGAGCCAGATATGAGAGCGAGCGAGCCAGATATGAGAGCAAGCGAGCCAGCCAGATGTGAGAGCGAGCGAGCCAGATATGCGAGCGAGCCAGACAAGAAAGCAAGCGAGCGAACCAGATATGAGAGCAAGCGAGAAAGCCAGATATAAGAGCGAGCCAGATAAGAGAGCGAATCAGACAAGAGAGCAAGCGAGAAAGCCAGATATGAGAGCGCGCGAGCCAGACATGAGAGCAAGCGAGCGAGCCAGATATGAGAGCGAGCGAGCCAGACATGAGAGCAAGCGAGCGAGCCAGATATGAGAGCGAGCGAGCCAGATAAGAGAGCAAGCCAGACAAGATAGCAAGCGAGCGAGCCAGATATGCTAGCGAGCAAGCCAGATAAGAGAGCGAGCCAGACAAGAGAGCAAGCGAGCGAGCAAGATATGAGAGCAAGCGAGCCAGCCAGATATGAGAGCGAGCAAGCCAGATAAGAGAGCGAGCAAGACAAGAGAGCAAGCGAACTAGCCAGATATGAGAGCAAGCGAGCGAGCCAGATTTGAGAGCGAGCGAGCCAGATATGCGAGCGAGCCAGATAAGAGAGCGAGCCAGACAAGAGAGCAAGCGAGCGAGCCAGGTATGAGACTGAGCGAGCCAGATAAGAGAGCAAGCCAGACAAGAGAGCAAGCGTGCGAGCCAGATATGCTAGCGAGCAAGCCAGATAAGAGAGCGAGCCAGACAAGAGAGCAAGCGAACGAGCCAGATATGAGAGTAAGCGAGCCAGCCAGATATGAGAGCGAGCGAGCCAGATAAGAGAGCGAGCAAGAAAAGAGAGCAAGCGAACTAGCCAGATATGAGAGCATGTGAGCGAGCCAGATAAGAGAGCGAGCCAGATAAGAGAGCGAGCCAGCCAAGAGAGCAAGCGAGCCAGATATGAGAGCAAGCGAGCGAGCCAGATATGAGAGCAAGCGAGCAATCCAGATATGAGAGCAAGCGAGCGAGCCAGATTTGAGAGCGAGCGAGCCAGATATGAGAGCAAGCGAGCCAGCCAGATGTGAGAGCGAGCGAGCCAGATATGCAAGCGAGCCAGACAAGAAAGCAAGCGAGCGAACCAGATATGAGAGCAAGCGAGAAAGCCAGATATGAGAGCGAGCCAGAAAGGAGAGCGAACCAGACAAGTGAGCAAGCGAGAAAGCCAGATATGAGAGCGAGCGAGCCAGACATGAGAGCAAGCGAGCGAGCCAGATATGAGAGCGAGCGAGCCAGATAAGAGAGCAAGTCAGACAAGATAGCAAGCGAGCGAGCCAGATATGCTAGCGAGCAAGCCAGATAAGAGAGCGAGCCAGACAAGAGAGCAAGCGAGCGAGCAAGATATGAGAGCAAGCGAGCCAGCCAGATATGAGAGCGAGCAAGCCAGATAAGAGAGCGAGCAAGACAAGAGAGCAAGCGAACTAGCCAGATATGAGAGCAAGCGAGCGAGCCAGATTTGAGAGCGAGCGAGCCAGATATGCAAGCGAGCCAGATAAGAGAGCGAGCCAGACAAGAGAGCAAGCGAGCGAGCCAGATATGAGAGCAAGCGAGCGAGCCGGATATGAGAGCAAGCGAGCAAGCCAGATATGAGAGCAAGCGAGCGAGCCAGATTTGAGAGCGAGCGAGCCAGATATGTGAGCGAGCCATAAAAGAGAGCGAGACAGACAAGAGAGCAAGCGAGCGAGTCAGATATGAGAGCAAGCTAGCAAGCCAGATATGAGAGCGAGCCAGATAAGAGAGCGACCCAGACAAGAGAGCAAGCGAGCGAGCCAGATATGAGAGCAAGCGAGCAAGCCAGATGTGAGAGAGAGCGAGGCAGATAAGAGAGCAAGCCAGACAATTAAGCAAGCGAGCGAGCCAGATATGAGAGCAAGCGAGCGATCCAGATATGAGAGCGAGCCAGACATGAGAGCGAGCGAGCCAGATATGAGAGCAAGCGAGCGAGCCAGATATGAGAGCAAGCGAGCCAACCAGATATGAGAGCGAGCGAGCCAGATAAGAGAGCGAGCCAGACAAGAGAGCAAGCGAGCTAGCCAGATATGAGAGCGAGCCAGACAAGAGAGCAAGCGAGCGAGCCAGATATGAGAGCAAGTGAGCCAGCCAGAAATGAGAGCAAGCGAGCCAGCCAGAAATGAGAGCAAGCGAGCCAGCCAGATGTGAGAGCGAGCTAGCCAGATATGCGAGCGAGCCAGACAAGAGAGCAAGCGAGCGAGCCAGATATGAGAGTAAGCGAGCCAGCCAGATATGAGAGCGAGCGAGCCAGATAAGAGAGCGAGCAAGACAAGAGAGCAAGCGAACTAGCCAGATATGAGAGCATGCGAGCGAGCCAGATAAGAGAGCGAGCCAGATAAGAGAGCGAGCCAGCCAAGAGAGCAAGCGAGCGAGACAGATATGAGAGCAAGCGAGCAAGCCAGATATGAGAGCAAGCGAGCGAGCCAGATTTGAGAGCGAGCGAGCCAGATTTGAGAGCGAGCGAGCCAGATATGTGAGCGAGCCATAAAAGAGAGTGAGACAGACAAGAGAGAAAGCGAGCTAGCCAGATATGAGAGCGAGCCAGACAAGAGAGCAAGCGAGCGAGCCAGATATGAGAGCAAGCGAGCGAGCCAGATATGAGAGAAAGCGAGCGAGCCAGAAATGAGAGCAAGCGAGCCAGCCAAAAATGAGAGCAAGCGAGCCAGCCAGATGTGAGAGCGAGCTAGCCAGATATTCGAGCGAGCCAGATATTCGAGCGAGCCAGACAAGAGAGCAAGCGAGAAAGCCAGATATGAGAGCGAGCGAGCCAGACATGAGAGCAAGCGAGCGAGCAAGATATGAGAGCGAGCGAGCCAGATAAGAGAGCAAGCCAGACAAGAGAGCAAGCGTGCGTGCCAGATATTCTAGCGAGCAAGCCAGATAAGAGAGCGAGCCAGACAAGAGAGCAAGCGAGCGAGCCAGATATGAGAGCAAGCGAGCCAGCCAGATATGAGAGCGAGCGAGCCAGATAAGAGAGCGAGCAAGACAAGAGAGCAAGCGAGCGAGCCAGATATGAGAGCGAGCGAGCCAGATATGAGAGCAAGCGAGCCAGCCAGATGTGAGAGCGAGCGAGCCAGATATGCGAGCGAGCCAGACAAGAAAGCAAGCGAGCGAACCAGATATGAGAGCAAGCGAGAAAGCCAGATATAAGAGCGAGCCAGATAAGAGAGCGAACCAGAAAAGAGAGCAAGCGAGAAAGCCAGATATGAGAGCGAGCGAGCCAGACAAGAGAGCAAGCGAGCGAGCCAGATATGCTAGCGAGCAAGCCAGATAAGAGAGCGAGCCAGACAAGAGAGCAAGCGAGCAAGCCAGATATGAGAGCAAGCTAGCAAGCCAGATATGAGAGCGAGCAAGATAAGAGAGCGAGCCAGACAAGAGAGCAAGTGAGCATGCCAGATATGAGAGCAAGTGAGCCAGCTCGATGTGAGAGCGAGCGAGCCAGATATGCGAGCGAGCCAGATAAGAGAGCGAGCCAGACAAGAGAGCATGCGAGCGAGCCAGATATGAGAGCAAGCGAGCTAGCCAGATATGAGAGCAAGCAAGCCAGCCAGATGTGAGAGCGAGCGAGCCAGATATGCGAGCGAGCCAGATAAGAGAGCGAGCCAGACAAGAGAGCAAGCGAGCGAGCCAGATATGAGAGCAAGCGAGCAAGCCAGATAAGAGAGCGAGCCAGACAAGAGGGCAGCGAGCGAGCCAGATATGAGAGCAAGCGAGCAAGCCAGATTTTAAAGAGAGAGCGAGGCAGATAAGAGAGCGAGCCAGACAATTAAGCAAGCGAGCGAGTCAGATATGAGAGCAAGCGAGCGATCCAGATATGAGAGCGAGCCAGACATGAGAGCGAGCCAGCCAGATATGAGAGCAAGCGATCGAGCCAGATATGAGAGCAAGCGAGCCAGCCAGAAAAGAGAGAGCGAGCCAGATAAGAGAGCGAGCAAGACAAGAGAGAAAGCGAGCTAGCCAGATATGAGAGCGAGCCAGACAAGAGAGCAAGCGAGCGAGCCAGATATGAGAGCAAGCGAGCGAGCCAGATATGAGAGCAAGCGAGCGAGCCAGAAATGAGAGCAAGCGAGCCAGCCAGAAATGAGAGCAAGCGAGCCAGCCAGATGTGAGTGCGAGCTATTCAGATATGCGAGCAGAGCCAGATAAGAGAGCGAAGACAGAGCAGCGAAAGCAGATAGAGAGCGAGCGAGCCAGACATGAGGAGCAGAAGCGAGGCAGAGCCAGATATGAGAGCGAGCGAGCCAGATAGAGCAGGAGCAAGCCAGATAAGAGAGCAAGCGTGCGGCCAGATATTCTGAAGAGAGCAAGCCAGAAATGAGAGCAAGCGAGCCAATGAGAGCAAGCGAGCCAGCCAGATATGAGAAGCGAGCGAGCCAGATAAGAGAGCGAGCAAGACAAGAGAGCAAGCGAGCGAGCCAGATATGAGAGCGAGCGAGCCAGATATGAGAGCAAGCGAGCAGCCAGATGATGAGAGCGAGCCGATATGCGAGCGAGCCAGACAAGAAGCAAGCGAGCGCAGATAAGAGAGCAAGCGAGCAGGCCAAGATTCTGACGAGCGAGCCAGATAAGAGAGCGACCAGACAAGAGAGCAACAAGCGAAGCCAGATATGAGAGCGATCGAGCCAGACCCATGAGAGCAAGCGAGCGAGCCAGATATGAGAGCGAGCGAGCAGACATGAGAGCAAGCGAGCGAGCCAGATATGAGAGCGAGCGAGCCGAGCGAGCCAGATATGAGAGCGAGCGAGCCAGATAAGAGAGCAAGCCAGACAAGATAGCAAGCGAGCGAGCCAGATATGCTAGCGAGCAAGCCAGATAAGAGAGCGAGCCAGACAAGAGAGCAAGCCAGCGAGCAAGATATGAGAGCAAGCGAGCCAGCCAGATATGAGAGCGAGCAAGCCAGATTAGAGAGCGAGCAAGACAAGAGAGCAAGCGAACTAGCCAGATATGAGAGCAAGCGAGCGAGCCAGATTTGAGAGCGAGCGAGCCAGATATGCGAGCGAGCCAGATAAGAGAGCGAGCCAGACAAGAGAGCAAGCGAGCGAGCCAGATATGAGAGCAAGCGAGCGAGCCGGATATGAGAGCAAGCGAGCAAGCCAGATATGAGAGCAAGCGAGCGAGCCAGATTTGAGAGCGAGCGAGCCAGATTTGAGAGCGAGCGAGCCAGATATGTGAGCGAGCCATAAAAGAGAGCGAGACAGACAAGAGAGCAAGCGAGCGAGTCAGATATGAGAGCAAGCTAGCAAGCCAGATATGAGCGCAAGCCAGATAAGAGAGCGACCCAGACAAGAGAGCAAGCGAGCGAGCCAGATATGAGAGCAAGCGAGCAAGCCAGATGTGAGAGAGAGCGAGGCAGATAAGAGAGTGAGCCAGACAATTAAGTAAGCGAGCGAGCCAGATATGAGAGCAAGCGAGCGATCCAGATATGAGAGCGAGCCAGACATGAGAGCGAGCGAGCCAGATATGAGAGCAAGCGAGCGAGCCAGATATGAGAGCAAGCAAGCCAGCCAGATGTGAGAGCGAGCGAGCCAGATATGCGAGCAAGCCAGATAAGAGAGCGAGCCAGACAAGAGAGCAAGCGAGCGAGCCAGATATGAGAGCAAGCGAGCAAGCCAGATGTGAGAGAGAGCGAGGCAGATAAGAGAGTGAGCCAGACAATTAAGTAAGCGAGCGAGCCAGATATGAGAGCAAGCGAGCGATCCAGATATGAGAGCGAGCCAGACATGAGAGCGAGCGAGCCAGATATGAGAGCAAGCGAGCGAGCCAGATATGAGAGCAAGCAAGCCAGCCAGATGTGAGAGCGAGCGAGCCAGATATGCGAGCAAGCCAGATAAGAGAGCGAGCCAGACAAGAGAGCAAGCGAGCGAGCCAGATATGAGAGCAAGCGAGCAAGCCAGATGTGAGAGAGAGCGAGGCAGATAAGAGAGCGAGCCAGACAATTAAGCAAGCGAGCGAGCCAGATATGAGAGCAAGCGAGCGAGCCAGATATGAGAGCAAGCGAGCCAGCCAGATATGAGAGCGAGCGAGCCAGATTAAGAGAGCGAGCAAGACAAGAGAGCAAGCGAGCGAGCCAGATATGCGAGCGAGCCAGACGAGAGCAAGCGAGAGAGCCAGATATGAGAGCAAGCAAGCGAGCCAGATATGAGAGCAAGCGAGCGAGCCAGAAATGAGAGCAAGTGAGCCAGCCAGATATGAGAGCTAGCCAGATAAGAGAGCGAGCCAGACAAGAGAGCAAGCGAGCGAGCCAGATATGAGAGCAAGCGAGCCAGCTAGATGTGAGAGCGAGCGAGCCAGATATGCGAGCGAGCCAGATAAGAGTGCGAACCAGATGTGAGAGCGAGCGAGTGAGCCAGATATGAGAGCAAGGGAGCGAGCCATATATTAGAGCAAGCAAGTCAGCCCGATGTGAGAGCGAGCGAGCCAGATATGCGAGCGAGCCAGACAGGAGAGCAAGAGAGCGAGCCAGATATGAGAGCAAGCGAGCAAGCCAGATATGAGAGCGAGCCAGATAAGAGAGCGAACCAGACAAGAGAGCAAGCGAGAAAGCCAGATATGAGAGTGAGCGAGCCAGACATGAGAGCAAGCGAGCGAGCCACATAAGAGAGCCAGCGAGCCAGATAAGAGAGCAAGCCAGACAAGTGAGCAAGCGAGCGAGCCAGATATGAGAGCAAGCGAGCAAGCCAGATGTGAGAGCGAGACAGATAAGAGAGCAAGTCAGACAAGAGAGCAAGCGAGCGAGCCAGATATGCTAGCGAGCAAGCCAGATAAGAGAGCGAGCCAGACAAGAGAGCAAGCGAGCGAGCCAGATATGAGAGCAAGCGAGCAATCCAGATATGAGAGCGAGCCAGATAAGAGAGCGAACCAGACAAGAGAGCAAGCGAGAAAGCCAGATATGAGAGCGAGCGAGCCAGACATGAGAGCAAGCGAGCGAGCCAGATATGAGAGCGAGCGAGCCAGATAAGAGAGCAAGCCAGACAAGAGAGCAAGCGAGCGAGCCAGATATGCTAGCGAGAAAGCCAGATAAGAGAGTGGGCCAGACAAGAGAGCAAGCGAGCGAGCCAGATATGAGAGCAAGCGAGCAAGCCAGATGTGAGAGCGAGACAGATAAGAGAGCAAGCCAGACAAGAGAGCAAGCGAGCGAGCCAGATATGCTAGCGAGCAAGCCAGATAAGAGAGCGAGCCAGACAAGAGAGCAAGCGAGCGATCCAGACAAGAGAGCAAGCGAGAAAGTCAGATATGAGAGCGAGCGAGCCAGACATGAGAGCAAGCGAGCGAGCCAGATATGAGAGCGAGCGAGCCAGATATGCTAGCGAGCAAGCCAGATAAGAGAGCGAGCGAGCGAGCTAGATATGAGAGCAAGCGAGCGAGCCAAATGTGAGAGCGAGACAGATAAGAGAGCAAGTCAGACAAGAGAGCAAGCGAGCGAGCAAGATATGCGAGCGAGCCAGATAAGAGAGCGAGCCAGACAAGAGAGCAGCGGTGGAGCCAGGCCAGATATGAGAGCAAGCGAGCAAGCCAGATGTGAGAGAGAGCGAGGCAGATAAGAGAGCGAGCCAGACAATTAAGCAAGCGAGCGAGCCAGATATGAGAGCAAGCGAGCGATCCAGATATGAGAGTAAGCGAGCCAGCCAGATATGAGAGCGAGCAAGCCAGATAAGAGTGAGCAAGACAAGAGAGCAAGCGAGCTAGCCAGATATGAGAGCGAGCCAGACAAGAGAGCAAGCAAGCGAGCCAGATATGAGAGCAAGCGAGTGAGCCAGATATGAGAGCAAGCGAGCGAGCCAGAAATGAGAGCAAGCGAGCCAGCCAGAAATGAGAGCAAGTGAGCCAGCCAGATGTGAGAGCGAGCGAGCCAGATATGCGAGCGAGCCAGATAAGAGAGCGAGCCAGAAAAGAGAGCAAGCGAGAAAGCAAGATATGAGAGCAAGCAAGCTAGACATGAGAGCAAGCGAGCGAGCCAGATATGAGACCGAGCGAGCCAGATAAGAGAGCAAGCCAGACAAGAGAGCAAGTGTGCGAGCCAGATATGCTAGCGAGCAAGCCAGATAAGAGAGCGAGCCAGACAAGAGAGCAAGCGAGCGAGCCAGATATGAGAGTAAGCGAGCAAGCCAGATAGGAGAGCGAGCGAGCCAAATAAGAGAGCGAGCAAGACAAGAGAGCAAGCGAACTAGCCAGATATGAGAGCATGCGAGCGAGCCAGATAAGAGAGCGAGCCAGATAATAGAGCAAGCCAGCCAAGAGAGCAAGCGAGCGAGCCAAATATGAGAGCAAGCGAGCGAGCCAGATTTGAGAGCAAGCGAGCGAGCCGGATATGAGAGCAAGCGAGCAAGCCAGATATGAGAGCAAGCGAGCGAGCCAGATTTGAGAGCGAGCGAGACAGATTTGAGAGCGAGCGAGCCAGATATGTGAGCGAGCCATAAAAGAGAGTGAGACAGACAAGAGAGAAAGCGAGCTAGCCAGATATGAGAGCGAGCCAGACAAGAGAGCAAGCGAGCGAGCCAGATATGAGAGCAAGCGAGCGAGCCAGAAATGAGAGCAAGCGAGCCAGCCAGAAATGAGAGCAAGCGAGCCAGCCAGATGTGAGAGCGAGCTAGCCAGATATTCGAACGAGCCAGATAAGAGAGCGAGCCAGACAAGAGAGCAAGCGAGAAAGCCAGATATGAGAGCGAGCGAGCCAGACATGAGAGCAAGCGAGCGAGCCAGATATGAGAGCGAGCGAGCCAGATAAGAGAGCAAGCCAGACAAGAGAGCAAGCGTGTGTGCCAGATATTCTAGCGAGCAAGCCAGATAAGAGAGCGAGCCAGACAAGAGAGCAAGCGAGCGAGCCAGATATGAGAGCAAGCGAGCCAGCCAGATATGAGAGCGAGCGAGCCAGATAAGAGAGCGAGCAAGACAAGAGAGCAAGCGAGCGAGCCAGATATGAGAGCGAGCGAGCCAGATATGAGAGCAAGCGAGCCAGCCAGATGTGAGAGCGAGCGAGCCAGATATGCGAGCGAGCCAGACAAGAAAGCAAGCGAGCGAACCAGATATGAGAGCAAGCGAGAAAGCCAGATATAAGAGCGAGCCAGATAAGAGAGCGAACCAGACAAGAGAGCAAGCGAGAAAGCCAGATATGAGAGCGAGCGAGCCAGACATGAGAGCAAGCGAGCGAGCCAGATATGAGAGCAAGCGAGCGAGCCAGATATGAGAGCAAGCGAGCGAGCCAGATATGAGAGCAAGCGAGCCAGCCAGATATGAGAGCGAGCGAGCCAGATTAAGAGAGCGAGCAAGACAAGAGAGCAAGCGAGCGAGCCAGATATGCGAGCGAGCCAGACGAGAGCAAGCGAGAGAGCCAGATATGAGAGCAAGCAAGCGAGCCAGATATGAGAGCAAGCGAGCGAGCCAGAAATGAGAGCAAGTGAGCCAGCCAGATATGAGAGCTAGCCAGATAAGAGAGCGAGCCAGACAAGAGAGCAAGCGAGCGAGCCAGATATGAGAGCGAGCGAGACAGATTTGAGAGCGAGCGAGCCAGATATGTGAGCGAGTCATAAAAGAGAGTGAGACAGACAAGAGAGAAAGCGAGCTAGCCAGATATGAGAGCGAGCCAGACAAGAGAGCAAGCGAGCGAGCCAGATATGAGAGCAAGCGAGCGAGCCAGAAATGAGAGCAAGCGAGCCAGCCAGAAATGAGAGCAAGCGAGCCAGCCAGATGTGAGAGCGAGCTAGCCAGATATTCGAACGAGCCAGATAAGAGAGCGAGCCAGACAAGAGAGCAAGCGAGAAAGCCAGATATGAGAGCGAGCGAGCCAGACATGAGAGCAAGCGAGCGAGCCAGATATGAGAGCGAGCGAGCCAGATAAGAGAGCAAGCCAGACAAGAGAGCAAGCGTGCGTGCCAGATATTCTAGCGAGCAAGCCAGATAAGAGAGCGAGCCAGACAAGAGAGCAAGCGAGCGAGCCAGATATGAGAGCAAGCGAGCCAGCCAGATATGAGAGCGAGCGAGCCAGATAAGAGAGCGAGCAAGACAAGAGAGCAAGCGAGCGAGCCAGATATGAGAGCGAGCGAGCCAGATATGAGAGCAAGCGAGCCAGCCAGATGTGAGAGCGAGCGAGCCAGATATGCGAGCGAGCCAGACAAGAAAGCAAGCGAGCGAACCAGATATGAGAGCAAGCGAGAAAGCCAGATATAAGAGCGAGCCAGATAAGAGAGCGAACCAGACAAGAGAGCAAGCGAGAAAGCCAGATATGAGAGCGAGCGAGCCAGACATGAGAGCAAGCGAGCGAGCCAGATATGAGAGCGAGGGAGCCAGACATGAGAGCAAGCGAGCGAGCCAGATATGAGAGCGAGCGAGCCAGATAAGAGAGCAAGCCAGACAAGATAGCAAGCGAGCGAGCCAGATATGCTAGCGAGCAAGCCAGATAAGAGAGCGAGCCAGACAAGAGAGCAAGCGAGCGAGCAAGATATGAGAGCAAGCGAGCCAGCCAGATATGAGAGCGAGCAAGCCAGATAAGAGAGCGAGCAAGACAAGAGAGCAAGCGAACTAGCCAGATATGAGAGCAAGCGAGCGAGCCAGATTTGAGAGCGAGCGAGCCAGATATGCGAGCGAGCCAGATAAGAGAGCGAGCCAGACAAGAGAGCAAGCGAGCGAGCCAGGTATGAGACTGAGCGAGCCAGATAAGAGAGCAAGCCAGACAAGAGAGCAAGCGTGCGAGCCAGATATGCTAGCGAGCAAGCCAGATAAGAGAGCGAGCCAGACAAGAGAGCAAGCGAACGAGCCAGATATGAGAGTAAGCGAGCCAGCCAGATATGAGAGCGAGCGAGCCAGATAAGAGAGCGAGCAAGACAAGAGAGCAAGCGAACTAGCCAGATATGAGAGCATGTGAGCGAGCCAGATAAGAGAGCGAGCCAGATAAGAGAGCGAGCCAGCCAAGAGAGCAAGCGAGCCAGATATGAGAGCAAGCGAGCGAGCCGGATATGAGAGCAAGCGAGCAATCCAGATATGAGAGCTAGCGAGCGAGCCAGATTTGAGAGCGAGCGAGCCAGATTTGAGAGCGAGCGAGCCAGATATGTGAGCGAGCCATAAAAGAGAGTGAGACAGACAAGAGAGAAAGCGAGCTAGCCAGATATGAGAGCGAGCCAGACAAGAGAGCAAGCGAGCGAGCCAGATATGAGAGCAAGCGAGCGAGCCAGATATGAGAGCAAGCGAGCGAGCCAGAAATGAGAGCAAGCGAGCCAGCCAGAAATGAGAGCAAGCGAGCCAGCCAGATGTGAGAGCGAGCTAGCCAGATATTCGAGCGAGCCAGATAAGAGAGCGAGCCAGACAAGAGAGCAAGCGAGAAAGCCAGATATGAGAGCGAGCGAGCCAGACATGAGAGCTAGCGAGCGAGCCAGATATGAGAGCGAGCGAGCCAGATAAGAGAGCAAGCCAGACAAGAGAGCAAGCGTGCGAGCCAGATATTCTAGCAAGCAAGCCAGATAAGAGAGCGAGCCAGACAAGAGAGCAAGCGAGCGAGCCAGATATGAGAGCAAGCGAGCCAGCCAGATATGAGAGCGAGCGAGCCAGATAAGAGAGCGAGCAAGACAAGAGAGCAAGCGAGCGAGCCAGATATGAGAGCGAGCGAGCCAGATATGAGAGCAAGCGAGCCAGCCAGATGTGAGAGCGAGCGAGCCAGATATTCAAGCGAGCCAGACAAGAAAGCAAGCGAGCGAACCAGATATGAGAGTAAGCGAGAAAGCCAGATATGAGAGCGAGCCAGAAAGGAGAGCGAACCAGACAAGTGAGCAAGCGAGAAAGCCAGATATGAGAGCGAGCGAGCCAGACATGAGAGCAAGCGAGCGAGCCAGATATGAGAGCGAGCGAGCCAGATAAGAGAGCAAGCCAGACAAGATAGCAAGCGAGCGAGCCAGATATGCTAGCGAGCAAGCCAGATAAGAGAGCGAGCCAGACAAGAGAGCAAGCGAGCGAGCAAGATATGAGAGCAAGCGAGCCAGCCAGATATGAGAGCGAGCAAGCCAGATAAGAGAGCGAGCAAGACAAGAGAGCAAGCGAACTAGCCAGATATGAGAGCAAGCGAGCGAGCCAGATTTGAGAGCGAGCGAGCCAGATATGCAAGCGAGCCAGATAAGAGAGCGAGCCAGACAAGAGAGCAAGCGAGCGAGCCAGATATGAGAGCAAGCGAGCGATCCGGATATGAGAGCAAGCGAGCAAGCCAGATATGAGAGCAAGCGAGCGAGCCAGATTTGAGAGCGAGCGAGCCAGATATGTGAGCGAGCCATAAAAGAGAGCGAGACAGACAAGAGAGCAAGCGAGCGAGTCAGATATGAGAGCAAGCTAGCAAGCCAGATATGAGAGCGAGCCAGATAAGAGAGCGACCCAGACAAGAGAGCAAGCGAGCGAGCCAGATATGAGAGCAAGCGAGCAAGCCAGATGTGAGAGAGAGCGAGGCAGATAAGAGAGCAAGCCAGACAATTAAGCAAGCGAGCGAGCCAGATATGAGAGCAAGCGAGCGATCCAGATATGAGAGCGAGCCAGACATGAGAGCGAGCGAGCCAGATATGAGAGCAAGCGAGCGAGCCAGATATGAGAGCAAGCGAGCCAACCAGATATGAGAGCGAGCGAGCCAGATAAGAGAGCGAGCCAGACAAGAGAGCAAGCGAGCTAGCCAGATATGAGAGCGAGCCAGACAAGAGAGCAAGCGAGCGAGCCAGATATGAGAGCAAGCGAGCCAGCCAGAAATGAGAGCAAGCGAGCCAGCCAGAAATGAGAGCAAGCGAGCCAGCCAGATGTGAGAGCGAGCTAGCCAGATATGCGAGCGAGCCAGACAAGAGAGCAAGCGAGCGAGCCAGATATGAGAGTAAGCGAGCCAGCCAGATATGAGAGCGAGCGAGCCAGATAAGAGAGCGAGCAAGACAAGAGAGCAAGCGAACTAGCAGATATGAGAGCATGCGAGCGAGCCAGATAAGAGAGCGAGCCAGATAAGAGAGCGAGCCAGCCAAGAGAGCAAGCGAGCGAGACAGATATGAGAGCAAGCGAGCAAGCCAGATATGAGAGCAAGCGAGCGAGCCAGATTTGAGAGCGAGCGAGCCAGATTTGAGAGCGAGCGAGCCAGATATGTGAGCGAGCCATAAAAGAGAGTGAGACAGACAAGAGAGAAAGCGAGCTAGCCAGATATGAGAGCGAGCCAGACAAGAGAGCAAGCGAGCGAGCCAGATATGAGAGCAAGCGAGCCAGCCAGATATGAGAGCGAGCGAGCCAGATAAGAGAGCGAGCAAGACAAGAGAGCAAGCGAGCGAGCCAGATATGAGAGCGAGCGAGCCAGATATGAGAGCAAGCGAGCCAGCCAGATGTGAGAGCGAGCGAGCCAGATATGCGAGCGAGCCAGACAAGAAAGCAAGCGAGCGAACCAGATATGAGAGCAAGCGAGAAAGCCAGATATAAGAGCGAGCCAGATAAGAGAGCGAACCAGACAAGAGAGCAAGCGAGAAAGCCAGATATGAGAGCGAGCGAGCCAGACATGAGAGCAAGCGAGCGAGCCAGATATGAGAGCGAGGGAGCCAGACATGAGAGCAAGCGAGCGAGCCAGATATGAGAGCGAGCGAGCCAGATAAGAGAGCAAGCCAGACAAGATAGCAAGCGAGCGAGCCAGATATGCTAGCGAGCAAGCCAGATAAGAGAGCGAGCCAGACAAGAGAGCAAGCGAGCGAGCAAGATATGAGAGCAAGCGAGCCAGCCAGATATGAGAGCGAGCAAGCCAGATAAGAGAGCGAGCAAGACAAGAGAGCAAGCGAACTAGCCAGATATGAGAGCAAGCGAGCGAGCCAGATTTGAGAGCGAGCGAGCCAGATATGCGAGCGAGCCAGATAAGAGAGCGAGCCAGACAAGAGAGCAAGCGAGCGAGCCAGGTATGAGACTGAGCGAGCCAGATAAGAGAGCAAGCCAGACAAGAGAGCAAGCGTGCGAGCCAGATATGCTAGCGAGCAAGCCAGATAAGAGAGCGAGCCAGACAAGAGAGCAAGCGAACGAGCCAGATATGAGAGTAAGCGAGCCAGCCAGATATGGGAGCGAGCGAGCCAGATAAGAGAGCGAGCAAGACAAGAGAGCAAGCGAACTAGCCAGATATGAGAGCATGTGAGCGAGCCAGATAAGAGAGCGAGCCAGATAAGAGAGCGAGCCAGCCAAGAGAGCAAGCGAGCCAGATATGAGAGCAAGCGAGCGAGCCGGATATGAGAGCAAGCGAGCAATCCAGATATGAGAGCAAGCGAGCGAGCCAGATTTGAGAGCGAGCGAGCCAGATTTGAGAGCGAGCGAGCCAGATATGTGAGCGAGCCATAAAAGAGAGTGAGACAGACAAGAGAGAAAGCGAGCTAGCCAGATATGAGAGCGAGCCAGACAAGAGAGCAAGCGAGCGAGCCAGATATGAGAGCAAGCGAGCGAGCCAGATATGAGAGCAAGCGAGCGAGCCAGAAATGAGAGCAAGCGAGCCAGCCAGAAATGAGAGCAAGCGAGCCAGCCAGATGTGAGAGCGAGCTAGCCAGATATTCGAGCGAGCCAGATAAGAGAGCGAGCCAGACAAGAGAGCAAGCGAGAAAGCCAGATATGAGAGCGAGCGAGCCAGACATGAGAGCTAGCGAGCGAGCCAGATATGAGAGCGAGCGAGCCAGATAAGAGAGCAAGCCAGACAAGAGAGCAAGCGTGCGAGCCAGATATTCTAGCGAGCAAGCCAGATAAGAGAGCGAGCCAGACAAGAGAGCAAGCGAGCGAGCCAGATATGAGAGCAAGCGAGCCAGCCAGATATGAGAGCGAGCGAGCCAGATAAGAGAGCGAGCAAGACAAGAGAGCAAGCGAGCGAGCCAGATATGAGAGCGAGCGAGCCAGATATGAGAGCAAGCGAGCCAGCCAGATGTGAGAGCGAGCGAGCCAGATATGCAAGCGAGCCAGACAAGAAAGCAAGCGAGCGAACCAGATATGAGAGCAAGCGAGAAAGCCAGATATGAGAGCGAGCCAGAAAGGAGAGCGAACCAGACAAGTGAGCAAGCGAGAAAGCCAGATATGAGAGCGAGCGAGCCAGACATGAGAGCAAGCGAGCGAGCCAGCTATGAGAGCGAGCGAGCCAGATAAGAGAGCAAGCCAGACAAGATAGCAAGCGAGCGAGCCAGATATGCTAGCGAGCAAGCCAGATAAGAGAGCGAGCCAGACAAGAGAGCAAGCGAGCGAGCAAGATATGAGAGCAAGCGAGCCAGCCAGATATGAGAGCGAGCAAGCCAGATAAGAGAGCGAGCAAGACAAGAGAGCAAGCGAACTAGCCAGATATGAGAGCAAGCGAGCGAGCCAGATTTGAGAGCGAGCGAGCCAGATATGCAAGCGAGCCAGATAAGAGAGCGAGCCAGACAAGAGAGCAAGCGAGCGAGCCAGATATGAGAGCAAGCGAGCGATCCGGATATGAGAGCAAGCGAGCAAGCCAGATATGAGAGCAAGCGAGCGAGCCAGATTTGAGAGCGAGCGAGCCAGATATGTGAGCGAGCCATAAAAGAGAGCGAGACAGACAAGAGAGCAAGCGAGCGAGTCAGATATGAGAGCAAGCTAGCAAGCCAGATATGAGAGCGAGCCAGATAAGAGAGCGACCCAGACAAGAGAGCAAGCGAGCGAGCCAGATATGAGAGCAAGCGAGCAAGCCAGATGTGAGAGAGAGCGAGGCAGATAAGAGAGCAAGCCAGACAATTAAGCAAGCGAGCGAGCCAGATATGAGAGCAAGCGAGCGATCCAGATATGAGAGCGAGCCAGACATGAGAGCGAGCGAGCCAGATATGAGAGCAAGCGAGCGAGCCAGATATGAGAGCAAGCGAGCCAACCAGATATGAGAGCGAGCGAGCCAGATAAGAGAGCGAGCCAGACAAGAGAGCAAGCGAGCTAGCCAGATATGAGAGCGAGCCAGACAAGAGAGCAAGCGAGCGAGCCAGATATGAGAGCAAGCGAGCCAGCCAGAAATGAGAGCAAGCGAGCCAGCCAGAAATGAGAGCAAGCGAGCCAGCCAGATGTGAGAGCGAGCTAGCCAGATATGCGAGCGAGCCAGACAAGAGAGCAAGCGAGCGAGCCAGATATGAGAGTAAGCGAGCCAGCCAGATATGAGAGCGAGCGAGCCAGATAAGAGAGCGAGCAAGACAAGAGAGCAAGCGAACTAGCCAGATATGAGAGCATGCGAGCGAGCCAGATAAGAGAGCGAGCCAGATAAGAGAGCGAGCCAGCCAAGAGAGCAAGCGAGCGAGACAGATATGAGAGCAAGCGAGCAAGCCAGATATGAGAGCAAGCGAGCGAGCCAGATTTGAGAGCGAGCGAGCCAGATTTGAGAGCGAGCGAGCCAGATATGTGAGCGAGCCATAAAAGAGAGTGAGACAGACAAGAGAGAAAGCGAGCTAGCCAGATATGAGAGCGAGCCAGACAAGAGAGCAAGCGAGCGAGCCAGATATGAGAGCAAGCGAGTGAGCCAGATATGAGAGAAAGCGAGCGAGCCAGAAATGAGAGCAAGCGAGCCAGCCAGAAATGAGAGCAAGCGAGCCAGCCAGATGTGAGAGCGAGCTAGCCAGATATTCGAGCGAGCCAGATATTCGAGCGAGCCAGACAAGAGAGCAAGCGAGAAAGCCAGATATGAGAGCGAGCGAGCCAGACATGAGAGCAAGCGAGCGAGCCAGATATGAGAGCGAGCGAGCCAGATAAGAGAGCAAGCCAGACAAGAGAGCTAGCGTGCGTGCCAGATATTCTAGCGAGCAAGCCAGATAAGAGAGCGAGCCAGACAAGAGAGCAAGCGAGCGAGCCAGATATGAGAGCAAGCGAGCCAGCCAGATATGAGAGCGAGCGAGCCAGATAAGAGAGCGAGCAAGACAAGAGAGCAAGCGAGCGAGCCAGATATGAGAGCGAGCGAGCCAGATATGAGAGCAAGCGAGCCAGCCAGATGTGAGAGCGAGCGAGCCAGATATGCGAGCGAGCCAGACAAGAAAGCAAGCGAGCGAACCAGATATGAGAGCAAGCGAGAAAGCCAGATATAAGAGCGAGCCAGATAAGAGAGCGAACCAGACAAGAGAGCAAGCGAGAAAGCCAGATATGAGAGCGAGCGAGCCAGACATGAGAGCAAGCGAGCGAGCCAGATATGAGAGCGAGCGAGCCAGATAAGAGAGCAAGCCAGACAAGATAGCAAGCGAGCGAGCCAGATATGCTAGCGAGCAAGCCAGATAAGAGAGCGAGCCAGACAAGAGAGCAAGCGAGCGAGCAAAATATGAGAGCAAGCGAGCCAGCCAGATATGAGAGCGAGCAAGCCAAATAAGTGAGCGAGCAAGACAAGAGAGCAAGCGAACTAGCCAGATATGAGAGCAAGCGAGCGAGCCAGATTTGAGAGCGAGCGAGCCAGATATGCGAGCGAGCCAGATAAGAGAGCGAGCCAGACAAGAGAGCAAGCGAGCGAGCCAGATATGAGACTGAGCGAGCCAGATAAGAGAGCAAGCCAGACAAGAGAGCAAGCGTGCGAGCCAGATATGCTAGCGAGCAAGCCAGATAAGAGAGCGAGCCAGACAAGAGAGCAAGCGAACGAGCCAGATATGAGAGTAAGCGAGCCAGCCAGATATGAGAGCGAGCGAGCCAGATAAGAGAGCGAGCAAGACAAGAGAGCAAGCGAACTAGCCAGATATGAGAGCATGCGAGCGAGCCAGATAAGAGAGCGAGCCAGATAAGAGAGCGAGCCAGCAAAGAGAGCAAGCGAGCCAGATATGAGAGCAAGCGAGCGAGCCGGATATGAGAGCAAGCGAGCAAGCCAGATATGAGAGCAAGCGAGCGAGCCAGATTTGAGAGCGAGCGAGCCAGATTTGAGAGCGAGCGAGCCAGATATGTGAGCGAGCCATAAAAGAGAGTGAGACAGACAATAGAGAAAGCGAGCTAGCCAGATATGAGAGCGAGCCAGACAAGAGAGCAAGCGAGCGAGCCAGATATGAGAGCAAGCGAGCGAGCCAGATATGAGAGCAAGCGAGCGAGCCAGAAATGAGAGCAAGCGAGCCAGCCAGAAATGAGAGCAAGCGAGCCAGCCAGATGTGAGAGCGAGCTAGCCAGATATTCGAGCGAGCCAGATAAGAGAGCGAGCCAGACAAGAGAGCAAGCGAGAAAGCCAGATATGAGAGCGAGCGAGCCAGACATGAGAGCTAGCGAGCGAGCCAGATATGAGAGCGAGCGAGCCAGATAAGAGAGCAAGCCAGACAAGAGAGCAAGCGTGCGAGCCAGATATTCTAGCGAGCAAGCCAGATAAGAGAGCGAGCCAGACAAGAGAGCAAGCGAGCGAGCCAGATATGAGAGCAAGCGAGCCAGCCAGATATGAGAGCGAGCGAGCCAGATAAGAGAGCGAGCAAGACAAGAGAGCAAGCAAGCGAGCCAGATATGAGAGCGAGCGAGCCAGATATGAAAGCAAGCGAGCCAGCCAGATGTGAGAGCGAGCGAGCCAGATATGCGAGCGAGCCAGACAAGAAAGCAAGCGAGCGAACCAGATATGAGAGCAAGCGAGAAAGCCAGATATGAGAGCGAGCCAGATAGGAGAGCGAACCAGACAAGTGAGCAAGCGAGAAAGCCAGATATGAGAGCGAGCGAGCCAGACATGAGAGCAAGCGAGCGAGCCAGATATGAGAGCGAGCGAGCCAGATAAGAGAGCAAGCCAGACAAGATAGCAAACGAGCGAGCCAGATATGCTAGCGAGCAAGCCAGATAAGAGAGCGAGCCAGACAAGAGAGCAAGCGAGCGAGCAAGATATAAGAGCAAGCGAGCCAGCCAGATATGAGAGCGAGCAAGCCAGATAAGAGAGCGAGCAAGACAAGAGAGCAAGCGAACTAGCCAGATATGAGAGCAAGCGAGCGAGCCAGATTTGAGAGCGAGCGAGCCAGATATGCGAGCGAGCCAGATAAGAGAGCGAGCCAGACAAGAGAGCAAGCGAGCGAGCCAGATATGAGAGCAAGCGAGCGAGCCGGATATGAGAGCAAGCGAGCAAGCCAGATATGAGAGCAAGCGAGCGAGCCAGATTTGAGAGCGAGCGAGCCAGATATGTGAGCGAGCCATAAAAGAGAGCGAGACAGACAAGAGAGCAAGCTAGCGAGTCAGATATGAGAGCAAGCTAGCAAGCCAGATATGAGAGCGAGCCAGATAAGAGAGCGACCCAGACAAGAGAGCAAGCGAGCGAGCCAGATATGAGAGCAAGCGATCAAGCCAGATGTGAGAGAGAGCGAGGCAGATAAGAGAGCAAGCCAGACAATTAAGCAAGCGAGCGAGCCAGATATGAGAGCAAGCGAGCGATCCAGATATGAGAGCGAGCCAGACATGAGAGCGAGCGAGCCAGATATGAGAGCAAGCGAGCGAGCCAGATATGAGAGCAAGCGAGCCAACCAGATATGAGAGCGAGCGAGCCAGATAAGAGAGCGAGCCAGACAAGAGAGCAAGCGAGCTAGCCAGATATGAGAGCGAGCCAGACAAGAGAGCAAGCGAGCGAGCCAGATATGAGAGCAAGCGAGCCAGCCAGAAATGAGAGCAAGCGAGCCAGCCAGAAATGAGAGCAAGCGAGCCAGCCAGATGTGAGAGCGAGCTAGCCAGATATGCGAGCGAGCCAGACAAGAGAGCAAGCGAGCGAGCCAGATATGAGAGTAAGCGAGCCAGCCAGATATGAGAGCGAGCGAGCCAGATAAGAGAGCGAGCAAGACAAGAGAGCAAGCGAACTAGCCAGATATGAGAGCATGCGAGCGAGCCAGATAAGAGAGCGAGCCAGATAAGAGAGCGAGCCAGCCAAGAGAGCAAGCGAGCGAGACAGATATGAGAGCAAGCGAGCAAGCCAGATATGAGAGCAAGCGAGCGAGCCAGATTTGAGAGCGAGCGAGCCAGATTTGAGAGCGAGCGAGCCAGATATGTGAGCGAGCCATAAAAGAGAGTGAGACAGACAAGAGAGAAAGCGAGCTAGCCAGATATGAGAGCGAGCCAGACAAGAGAGCAAGCGAGCGAGCCAGATATGAGAGCAAGCGAGTGAGCCAGATATGAGAGAAAGCGAGCGAGCCAGAAATGAGAGCAAGCGAGCCAGCCAGAAATGAGAGCAAGCGAGCCAGCCAGATGTGAGAGCGAGCTAGCCAGATATTCGAGCGAGCCAGATATTCGAGCGAGCCAGACAAGAGAGCAAGCGAGAAAGCCAGATATGAGAGCGAGCGAGCCAGACATGAGAGCAAGCGAGCGAGCCAGATATGAGAGCGAGCGAGCCAGATAAGAGAGCAAGCCAGACAAGAGAGCTAGCGTGCGTGCCAGATATTCTAGCGAGCAAGCCAGATAAGAGAGCGAGCCAGACAAGAGAGCAAGCGAGCGAGCCAGATATGAGAGCAAGCGAGCCAGCCAGATATGAGAGCGAGCGAGCCAGATAAGAGAGCGAGCAAGACAAGAGAGCAAGCGAGCGAGCCAGATATGAGAGCGAGCGAGCCAGATATGAGAGCAAGCGAGCCAGCCAGATGTGAGAGCGAGCGAGCCAGATATGCGAGCGAGCCAGACAAGAAAGCAAGCGAGCGAACCAGATATGAGAGCAAGCGAGAAAGCCAGATATAAGAGCGAGCCAGATAAGAGAGCGAACCAGACAAGAGAGCAAGCGAGAAAGCCAGATATGAGAGCGAGCGAGCCAGACATGAGAGCAAGCGAGCGAGCCAGATATGAGAGCGAGCGAGCCAGATAAGAGAGCAAGCCAGACAAGATAGCAAGCGAGCGAGCCAGATATGCTAGCGAGCAAGCCAGATAAGAGAGCGAGCCAGACAAGAGAGCAAGCGAGCGAGCAAAATATGAGAGCAAGCGAGCCAGCCAGATATGAGAGCGAGCAAGCCAAATAAGTGAGCGAGCAAGACAAGAGAGCAAGCGAACTAGCCAGATATGAGAGCAAGCGAGCGAGCCAGATTTGAGAGCGAGCGAGCCAGATATGCGAGCGAGCCAGATAAGAGAGCGAGCCAGACAAGAGAGCAAGCGAGCGAGCCAGATATGAGACTGAGCGAGCCAGATAAGAGAGCAAGCCAGACAAGAGAGCAAGCGTGCGAGCCAGATATGCTAGCGAGCAAGCCAGATAAGAGAGCGAGCCAGACAAGAGAGCAAGCGAACGAGCCAGATATGAGAGTAAGCGAGCCAGCCAGATATGAGAGCGAGCGAGCCAGATAAGAGAGCGAGCAAGACAAGAGAGCAAGCGAACTAGCCAGATATGAGAGCATGCGAGCGAGCCAGATAAGAGAGCGAGCCAGATAAGAGAGCGAGCCAGCAAAGAGAGCAAGCGAGCCAGATATGAGAGCAAGCGAGCGAGCCGGATATGAGAGCAAGCGAGCAAGCCAGATATGAGAGCAAGCGAGCGAGCCAGATTTGAGAGCGAGCGAGCCAGATTTGAGAGCGAGCGAGCCAGATATGTGAGCGAGCCATAAAAGAGAGTGAGACAGACAATAGAGAAAGCGAGCTAGCCAGATATGAGAGCGAGCCAGACAAGAGAGCAAGCGAGCGAGCCAGATATGAGAGCAAGCGAGCGAGCCAGATATGAGAGCAAGCGAGCGAGCCAGAAATGAGAGCAAGCGAGCCAGCCAGAAATGAGAGCAAGCGAGCCAGCCAGATGTGAGAGCGAGCTAGCCAGATATTCGAGCGAGCCAGATAAGAGAGCGAGCCAGACAAGAGAGCAAGCGAGAAAGCCAGATATGAGAGCGAGCGAGCCAGACATGAGAGCTAGCGAGCGAGCCAGATATGAGAGCGAGCGAGCCAGATAAGAGAGCAAGCCAGACAAGAGAGCAAGCGTGCGAGCCAGATATTCTAGCGAGCAAGCCAGATAAGAGAGCGAGCCAGACAAGAGAGCAAGCGAGCGAGCCAGATATGAGAGCAAGCGAGCCAGCCAGATATGAGAGCGAGCGAGCCAGATAAGAGAGCGAGCAAGACAAGAGAGCAAGCAAGCGAGCCAGATATGAGAGCGAGCGAGCCAGATATGAAAGCAAGCGAGCCAGCCAGATGTGAGAGCGAGCGAGCCAGATATGCGAGCGAGCCAGACAAGAAAGCAAGCGAGCGAACCAGATATGAGAGCAAGCGAGAAAGCCAGATATGAGAGCGAGCCAGATAGGAGAGCGAACCAGACAAGTGAGCAAGCGAGAAAGCCAGATATGAGAGCGAGCGAGCCAGACATGAGAGCAAGCGAGCGAGCCAGATATGAGAGCGAGCGAGCCAGATAAGAGAGCAAGCCAGACAAGATAGCAAACGAGCGAGCCAGATATGCTAGCGAGCAAGCCAGATAAGAGAGCGAGCCAGACAAGAGAGCAAGCGAGCGAGCAAGATATAAGAGCAAGCGAGCCAGCCAGATATGAGAGCGAGCAAGCCAGATAAGAGAGCGAGCAAGACAAGAGAGCAAGCGAACTAGCCAGATATGAGAGCAAGCGAGCGAGCCAGATTTGAGAGCGAGCGAGCCAGATATGCGAGCGAGCCAGATAAGAGAGCGAGCCAGACAAGAGAGCAAGCGAGCGAGCCAGATATGAGAGCAAGCGAGCGAGCCGGATATGAGAGCAAGCGAGCAAGCCAGATATGAGAGCAAGCGAGCGAGCCAGATTTGAGAGCGAGCGAGCCAGATATGTGAGCGAGCCATAAAAGAGAGCGAGACAGACAAGAGAGCAAGCTAGCGAGTCAGATATGAGAGCAAGCTAGCAAGCCAGATATGAGAGCGAGCCAGATAAGAGAGCGACCCAGACAAGAGAGCAAGCGAGCGAGCCAGATATGAGAGCAAGCGATCAAGCCAGATGTGAGAGAGAGCGAGGCAGATAAGAGAGCAAGCCAGACAATTAAGCAAGCGAGCGAGCCAGATATGAGAGCAAGCGAGCGATCCAGATATGAGAGCGAGCCAGACATGAGAGCGAGCGAGCCAGATATGAGAGCAAGCGAGCGAGCCAGATATGAGAGCAAGCGAGCCAACCAGATATGAGAGCGAGCGAGCCAGATAAGAGAGCGAGCCAGACAAGAGAGCAAGCGAGCTAGCCAGATATGAGAGCGAGCCAGACAAGAGAGCAAGCGAGCGAGCCAGATATGAGAGCAAGCGAGCCAGCCAGAAATGAGAGCAAGCGAGCCAGCCAGAAATGAGAGCAAGCGAGCCAGCCAGATGTGAGAGCGAGCTAGCCAGATATGCGAGCGAGCCAGACAAGAGAGCAAGCGAGCGAGCCAGATATGAGAGTAAGCGAGCCAGCCAGATATGAGAGCGAGCGAGCCAGATAAGAGAGCGAGCAAGACAAGAGAGCAAGCGAACTAGCCAGATATGAGAGCATGCGAGCAAGCCAGATAAGAGAGCGAGCCAGATAAGAGAGCGAGCCAGCCAAGAGAGCAAGCGAGCGAGCCAGATATGAGAGCAAGCGAGCAAGCCAGATATGAGAGCAAGCGAGCGAGCCAGATTTGAGAGCGAGCGAGCCAGATTTGAGAGCGAGCGAGCCAGATATGTGAGCGAGCCATAAAAGAGAGTGAGACAGACAAGAGAGAAAGCGAGCTAGCCAGATATGAGAGCGAGCCAGACAAGAGAGCAAGCGAGCGAGCCAGATATGAGAGCAAGCGAGCGAGCCAGATATGAGAGCAAGCGAGCGAGCCAGAAATGAGAGCAAGCGAGCCAGCCAGAAATGAGAGCAAGCGAGCCAGCCAGATGTGAGAGCGAGCTAGCCAGATATTCGAGCGAGCCAGATATTCGAGCGAGCCAGACAAGAGAGCAAGCGAGAAAGCCAGATATGAGAGCGAGCGAGCCAGACATGAGAGCAAGCGAGCGAGCCAGATATGAGAGCGAGCGAGCCAGATAAGAGAGCAAGCCAGACAAGAGAGCAAGCGTGCGTGCCAGATATTCTAGCGAGCAAGCCAGATAAGAGAGCGAGCCAGACAAGAGAGCAAGCGAGCGAGCCAGATATGAGAGCAAGCGAGCCAGCCAGATATGAGAGCGAGCGAGCCAGATAAGAGAGCGAGCAAGACAAGAGAGCAAGCGAGCGAGCCAGATATGAGAGCGAGCGAGCCAGATATGAGAGCAAGCGAGCCAGCCAGATGTGAGAGCGAGCGAGCCAGATATGCGAGCGAGCCAGACAAGAAAGCAAGCGAGCGAACCAGATATGAGAGCAAGCGAGAAAGCCAGATATGAGAGCGAGCGAGCCAGACATGAGAGCAAGCGAGCGAGCCAGATATGAGAGCGAGCGAGCCAGACATGAGAGCAAGCGAGCAAGCCAGATATGAGAGCGAGCGAGCCAGATAAGAGAGCGAACCAGACAAGAGAGCAAGCGAGAAAGCCAGATATGAGAGCGAGCGAGCCAGACATGAGAGCAAGCGAGCGAGCCAGATATGAGAGCGAGCGAGCCAGACATGAGAGCAAGCGAGCGAGCCAGATATGAGAGCGAGCGAGCCAGATAAGAGAGCAAGCCAGACAAGATAGCAAGCGAGCGAGCCAGATATGCTAGCGAGCAAGCCAGATAAGAGAGCGAGCCAGACAAGAGAGCAAGCGAGCGAGCAAGATATGAGAGCAAGCGAGCCAGCAAGATATGAGAGCGAGCGAGCAAGATAAGAGAGCGAGCAAGACAAGAGAGCAAGCGAGCGAGCCAGATATGAGAGCGAGCGAGCCAGATATGAGAGCAAGCGAGCCAGCCAGATGTGAGAGCGAGCGAGCCAGATATGCGAGCGAGCCAGACAAGAAAGCAAGCGAGCGAACCAGATATGAGAGAAAGCGAGAAAGCCAGATATGAGAGCGAGCCAGATAGGAGAGCGAACCAGACAAGTGAGCAAGCGAGAAAGCCAGATATGAGAGCGAGCGAGCCAGACATGAGAGCAAGCGAGCGAGCCAGATATGAGAGCGAGCGAGCCAGATAAGAGAGCAAGCCAGACAAGATAGCAAGCGAGCGAGCCAGATATGCTAGCGAGCAAGCCAGATAAGAGAGCGAGCCAGACAAGAGAGCAAGCGAGCAAGCAAGATATGAGAGCAAGCGAGTCAGCCAGATATGAGAGCGAGCAAGCCAGATAAGAGAGCGAGCAAGACAAGAGAGCAAGCGAACTAGCCAGATATGAGAGCAAGCGAGCGAGCCAGATTTGAGAGCGAGCGAGCCAGATATGCGAGCGAGCCAGATAAGAGAGCGAGCCAGACAAGAGAGCAAGCGAGTGAGCCAGATATGAGAGCAAGCAAGCGAGCCGGATACGAGAGCAAGCGAGCAAGCCAGATATGAGAGCAAGCGAGCGAGCCAGATTTGAGAGCGAGCGAGCCAGATATGTGAGCGAGCCATAAAAGAGAGCGAGACAGACAAGAGAGCAAGCGAGCGAGTCAGATATGAGAGCAAGCTAGCAAGCCAGATATGAGAGCGAGCCAGATAAGAGAGCGACCCAGACAAGAGAGCAAGCAAGCGAGCCAGATATGAGAGCAAGCGAGCAAGCCAGATGTGAGAGAGAGCGAGGCAGATAAGAGAGCAAGCCAGACAATTAAGCAAGCGAGCGAGCCAGATATGAGAGCAAGCGAGCGATCCAGATATGAGAGCGAGCCAGACATGAGAGTGAGCGAGCCAGATATGAGAGCAAGCGAGCGAGCCAGATATGAGAGCAAGCGAGCCAACCAGATATGAGAGCGAGCGAGCCAGATAAGAGAGCGAGCCAGACAAGAGAGCAAGCGAGCTAGCCAGATATGAGAGCGAGCCAGACAAGAGAGCAAGCGAGCGAGCCAGATATGAGAGCAAGCGAGCCAGCCAGAAATGAGAGCAAGCGAGCCAGCCAGAAATGAGAGCAAGCGAGCCAGCCAGATGTGAGAGCGAGCTAGCCAGATATGCGAGCGAGCCAGACAAGAAAGCAAGCGAGCGAGCCAGATATGAGAGTAAGCGAGCCAGCCAGATATGAGAGCGAGCGAGCCAGATAAGAGAGCGAGCAAGACAAGAGAGCAAGCGAACTAGCCAGATATGAGAGCAAGCGAGCGAGCCAGATTTGAGAGCGAGCGAGCCAGATTTGAGAGCGAGCGAGCCAGATATGCGAGCGAGCCAGATAAGAGAGCGAGCCAGACAAGAGAGCAAGCGAGCGAGCCAGATATGAGAGCAAGCGAGCAAGCCAGATATGAGAGGAAGCGAGCGAGCCAGATTTGAGAGCGAGCGAGCCAGATATGTGAGCGAGCCATAAAAGAGAGCGAGACAGACAAGAGAGCAAGCGAGCGAGTCAGATATGAGAGCAAGCTAGCAAGCCAGATATGAGAGCGAGCCAGATAAGAGAGCGACCCAGACAAGAGAGCAAGCGAGCGAGCCAGATATGAGAGCAAGCGAGCAAGCCAGATGTGAGAGAGAGCGAGGCAGATAAGAAAGCAAGCCAGACAATTAAGCAAGCGAGCGAGCCAGATATGAGAGCAAGCGAGCGATCCAGATATGAGAGCGAGCCAGACATGAGAGCGAGCGAGCCAGATATGAGAGCAAGCGAGCCAACCAGATATGAGAGCGAGCGAGCAAGATAAGAGAGCGAGCCAGACAAGAGAGCAAGCGAGCTAGCCAGATGTGAGAGCGAGCCAGACAAGAGAGCAAGTGACCGAGCCAGATATGAGAGCAAGCGAGCCAGCCAGAAATGAGAGCAAGCGAGCCAGCCAGAAATGAGAGCAAGCGAGCCAGCCAGATGTGAGAGCGAGCTAGCCAGATATGCGAGCGAGCCAGACAAGAGAGCAAGCGAGCGAGCCAGATATGAGAGTAAGCGAGCAAGCCAGATATGAGAGCGAGCGAGCGAGCCAGATAAGAGAGCGAGCAAGACAAGAGAGCAAGCGAACTAGCCAGATATGAGAGCAAGCGAGCGAGCCAGATTTGAGAGCGAGCGAGCCAGATATGCGAGCGAGCCAGATAAGAGAGCGAGCCAGACAAGAGAGCAAGCGAGCGAGCCAGATATGAGAGCAAGCGAGCAAGCCAGATATGAGAGCAACCGAGCGAGCCAGATTTGAGAGCGAGCGAGCCAGATATGTGAGCGAGCCATAAAAGAGAGCGAGACAGACAAGAGAGCAAGCGAGCGAGTCAGATATGAGAGCAAGCAAGCAAGCCAGATATGAGAGCGAGCCAGATAAGAGAGCGACCCAGACAAGAGAGCAAGCGAGCGAGCCAGATATGAGAGCAAGCGAGCAAGCCAGATGTGAGAGAGAGCGAGGCAGATAAGAAAGCAAGCCAGACAATTAAGCAAGCGAGCGAGCCAGATATGAGAGCAAGCGAGCGATCCAGATATGAGAGCGAGCCAGACATGAGAGCGAGCGAGCCAGATATGAGAGCAAGCGAGCCAACCAGATATGAGAGCGAGCGAGCAAGATAAGAGAGCGAGCCAGACAAGAGAGCAAGCGAGCTAGCCAGATATGAGAGCGAGCCAGACAAGAGAGCAAGCGAGCGAGCCAGATATGAGAGCAAGCGAGCCAGCCAGAAATGAGAGCAAGCGAGCCAGCCAGAAATGAGAGCAAGCGAGCCAGCCAGATGTGAGAGCGAGCTAGCCAGATATGCGAGCGAGCCAGACAAGAGAGCAAGCGAGCGAGCCAGATATGAGAGTAAGCGAGCCAGCCAGATATGAGAGCGAGCGAGCCAGATAAGAGAGCGAGCAAGACAAGAGAGCAAGCGAACTAGCCAGATATGAGAGCATGCGAGCGAGCCAGATAAGAGAGCGAGCCAGATAAGAGAGCGAGCCAGCCAAGAGAGCAAGCGAGCCAGATTTGAGAGCGAGCGAGCCAGATTTGAGAGCGAGCGAGCCAGATATGTGAGCGAGCCATAAAAGAGAGTGAGACAGACAAGAGAGAAAGCGAGCTAGCCAGATATGAGAGCGAGCCAGACAAGAGAGCAAGCGAGCGAGCCAGATATGAGAGCAAGCGAGCGAGCCAGATATGAGAGCAAGCGAGCGAGCCAGAAATGAGAGCAAGCGAGCCAGCCAGAAATGAGAGCAAGCGAGAAAGCCAGATGTGAGAGCGAGCTAGCCAGATATTCGAGCGAGCCAGATAAGAGAGCGAGCCAGACAAAAGAGCAAGCGAGAAAGCCAGATATGAGAGCGAGCGAGCCAGACATGAGAGCAAGCGAGCGAGCCAGATATGAGAGCGAGCGAGCCAGATAAGAGAGCAAGCCAGACAAGAGAGCAAGCGTGCGAGCCAGATATTCTAGCGAGCAAGCCAGATAAGAGAGCGAGCCAGACAAGAGAGCAAGCGAGCGAGCCAGATATGAGAGCAAGCGAGCCAGCCAGATATGAGAGCGAGCGAGCCAGATAAGAGAGCGAGCAAGACAAGAGAGCAAGCGAGCGAGCCAGATATGCGAGCAAGCCAGACAAGAAAGCAAGCGAGCGAACCAGATATGAGAGCAAGCGAGAAAGCCAGATATGAGAGCGAGCCAGATAAGAGAGCGAACCAGACAAGAGAGCAAGCGAGAAAGCCAGATATGAGAGCGAGCGAGCCAGACATGAGAGCAAGCGAGCGAGCCAGATATGAGAGCGAGCGAGCCAGACATGAGAGCAAGCGAGCGAGCCAGATATGAGAGCGAGCGAGCCAGATAAGAGAGCAAGCCAGACAAGATAGCAAACGAGCGAGCCAGATATGCTAGCGAGCAAGCCAGATAAGAGAGCGAGCCAGACAAGAGAGCAAGCGAGCGAGCAAGATATGAGAGCAAGCGAGCCAGCCAGATATGAGAGCGAGCAAGCCAGATAAGAGAGCGAGCAAGACAAGAGAGCAAGTGACCTAGCCAGATATGAGAGCAAGCGAGCGAGCCAGATTTGAGAGCGAGCGAGCCAGATATGTGAGCGAGCCATAAAAGAGAGTGAGACAGACAAGAGAGAAAGCGAGCTAGCCAGATATGAGAGCGAGCCAGACAAGAGAGCAAGCGAGCGAGCCAGATATGAGAGCAAGCGAGCGAGCCAGATATGAGAGCAAGCGAGCGAGCCAGAAATGAGAGCAAGCGAGCCAGCCAGAAATGAGAGCAAGCGAGCCAGCCAGATGTGAGAGCGAGCTAGCCAGATATTCGAGCGAGCCAGATAAGAGAGCGAGCCAGACAAGAGAGCAAGCGAGAAAGCCAGATATGAGAGCGAGCGAGCCAGACATGAGAGCAAGCGAGCGAGCCAGATATGAGAGCGAGCGAGCCAGATAAGAGAGCAAGCCAGACAAGAGAGCAAGCGTGCGAGCCAGATATTCTAGCGAGCAAGCCAGATAAGAGAGCGAGCCAGACAAGAGAGCAAGCGAGCGAGCCAGATATGAGAGCAAGCGAGCCAGCCAGATATGAGAGCGAGCGAGCCAGATAAGAGAGCGAGCAAGACAAGAGTGCAAGCGAGCGAGCCAGATATGAGAGCGAGCGAGCCAGATATCAGAGCAAGCGAGCCATCCAGATGTGAGAGCGAGCGAGCCAGATATGCGAGCGAGCCAGACAAGAAAGCAAGCGAGCGAACCAGATATGAGAGCAAGCGAGAAAGCCAGATATGAGAGCGAGCCAGATAAGAGAGCGAACCAGACAAGAGAGCAAGCGAGAAAGCCAGATATGAGAGCGAGCGAGCCAGACATGAGAGCAAGCGAGCGAGCCAGATATGAGAGCGAGCGAGCCAGACATGAGAGCAAGCGAGCGAGCCAGATATGAGAGCGAGCGAGCCAGATAAGAGAGCAAGCCAGACAAGATAGCAAACGAGCGAGCCAGATATGCTAGCGAGCAAGCCAGATAAGAGAGCGAGCCAGACAAGAGAGCAAGCGAGCGAGCAAGATATGAGAGCAAGCGAGCCAGCCAGATATGAGAGCGAGCAAGCCAGATAAGAGAGCGAGCAAGACAAGAGAGCAAGTGACCTAGCCAGATATGAGAGCAAGCGAGCGAGACAGATTTGAGAGCGAGCGAGCCAGATATGCGAGCGAGCCAGATAAGAGAGCGAGCCAGACAAGAGAGCAAGCGAGCGAGCCAGATATGAGACTGAGCGAGCCAGATAAGAGAGCAAGCCAGACAAGAGAGCAAGCGTGCGAGCCAGATATGCTAGCGAGCAAGCCAGATAAGAGAGCGAGCCAGACAAGAGAGCAAGCGAACGAGCCAGATATGAGAGTAAGCGAGCCAGCCAGATATGAGAGCGAGCGAGCCAGATAAGAGAGCGAGCAAGACAAGAGAGCAAGCGAGCGAGCCAGATATGAGAGCAAGCGAGCGAGCCGGATATGAGAGCAAGCGAGCAAGCCAGATATGAGAGCAAGCGAGCGAGCCAGATTTGAGAGCGAGCGAGCCAGATTTGAGAGCGAGCGAGCCAGATATGTGAGCGAGCCATAAAAGAGAGTGAGACAGACAAGAGAGAAAGCGAGCTAGCCAGATATGAGAGCGAGCCAGACAAGAGAGCAAGCGAGCGAGCCATATATGAGAGCAAGCGAGCGAGCCAGATATGAGAGCAAGCGAGCGAGCCAGAAATGAGAGCAAGCGAGCCAGCCAGAAATGAGAGCAAGCGAGCCAGCCAGATGTGAGAGCGAGCTAGCCAGATATCAGAGCAAGCGAGCCATCCAGATGTGAGAGCGAGCGAGCCAGATATGCGAGCGAGCCAGACAAGAAAGCAAGCGAGCGAACCAGATATGAGAGCAAGCGAGAAAGCCAGATATGAGAGCGAGCCAGATAAGAGAGCGAACCAGACAAGAGAGCAAGCGAGCGAGCCAGATATGAGAGCGAGCGAGCCAGATATCAGAGCAAGCGAGCCATCCAGATGTGAGAGCGAGCGAGCCAGATATGCGAGCGAGCCAGACAAGAAAGCAAGCGAGCGAACCAGATATGAGAGCAAGCGAGAAAGCCAGATATGAGAGCGAGCCAGATAAGAGAGCGAACCAGACAAGAGAGCAAGCGAGAAAGCCAGATATGAGAGCGAGCGAGCCAGACATGAGAGCAAGCGAGCGAGCCAGATATGAGAGCGAGCGAGCCAGACATGAGAGCAAGCGAGCGAGCCAGATATGAGAGCGAGCGAGCCAGATAAGAGAGCAAGCCAGACAAGATAGCAAGCGAGCGAGCCAGATATGCTAGCGAGCAAGCCAGATAAGAAAGCGAGCCAGACAAGAGAGCAAGCGAGCGAGCAAGATATGAGAGCAAGCGAGCCAGACAGATATGAGAGCGAGCTAGCCAGATATTCGAGCGAGCCAGATAAGAGAGCGAGCCAGACAAGAGAGCAAGCGAGAAAGCCAGATATGAGAGCGAGCGAGCCAGACATGAGAGCAAGCGAGCGAGCCAGATATGAGAGCGAGCGAGCCAGATAAGAGAGCAAGCCAGACAAGAGAGCAAGCGTGCGAGCCAGATATTCTAGCGAGCAAGCCAGATAAGAGAGCGAGCCAGACAAGAGAGCAAGCGAGCGAGCCAGATATGAGAGCAAGCGAGCCAGCCAGATATGAGAGCGAGCGAGCCAGATAAGAGAGCGAGCAAGACAAGAGAGCAAGCGAGCGAGCCAGATATGAGAGCGAGCGAGCCAGATATGAGAGCAAGCGAGCCAGCCAGATGTGAGAGCGAGCGAGCCAGATATGCGAGCGAGCCAGACAAGAAAGCAAGCGAGCGAACCAGATATGAGAGCAAGCGAGAAAGCCAGATATGAGAGCGAGCCAGATAGGAGAGCGAACCAGACAAGTGAGCAAGCGAGAAAGCCAGATATGAGAGCGAGCGAGCCAGACAAGAGAGCAAGCGAGCGAGCCAGATATGAGAGCGAGCGAGCCAGACATGAGAGCAAGCGAGCGAGCCAAATATGAGAGCGAGCGAGCCAGATAAGAGAGCAAGCCAGACAAGATAGCAAGCGAGCGAGCCAGATATGCTAGCGAGCAAGCCAGATAAGAGAGCGAGCCAGACAAGAGAGCAGCAAGCGAGCGAGCAAGATATGAGAGCAAGCGAGCCAGCCAGATATGAGAGCGAGCAAGCCAGATAAGAGAGCGAGCAAGACAAGAGAGCAAGCGAACTAGCCAGATATGAGAGCAAGCGAGCGAGCTAGATTTGAGAGCGAGCGAGCCAGATATGCGAGCGAGCCAGATAAGAGAGCGAGCCAGACAAGAGAGCAAGCGAGCGAGTCAGATATGAGAGCAAGCTAGCAAGCCAGATATGAGAGCGAGCCAGATAAGAGAGCGACCCAGACAAGAGAGCAAGCGAGCGAGCCAGATATGAGAGCAAGCGAGCAAGCCAGATGTGAGAGAGAGCGAGGCAGATAAGAGAGCGAGCCAGACAATTAAGCAAGCGAGCGAGCCAGATATGAGAGCAAGCGAGCGATCCAGATATGAGAGCGAGCCAGACATGAGAGCGAGCGAGCCAGATATGAGAGCAAGCGAGCGAGCCAGATATGAGAGCAAGCGAGCCAACCAGATATGAGAGCGAGCGAGCCAGATAAGAGAGCGAGTAAGACAAGAGAGCAAGCGAGATAGCCAGATATGAGAGCGAGCCAGACAAGAGAGCAAGCGAGCGAGCCAGATATGAGAGCAAGCGAGCCAGCCAGATGTGAGAGCGAGCTAGCCAGATATGCGAGCGAGCCAGATAAGAGAGCGAGCCAGACAAGAGAGCAAGCGAGAAAGCCAGATATGAGAGCGAGCCATACATGAGAGCAAACGAGCGAGCCAGATATGAGAGCGAGCGAGCCAGATAAGAGAGCAAGCCAGACAAGAGAGCAAGCGTGCGAGCCAGATATTCTAGCGAGCAAGCCAGATAAGAGAGCGAGCCAGACAAGAGAGCAAGCGAGCGAGCCAGATATGAGAGCAAGCGAGCCAGCCAGATATGAGAGCGAGCGAGCCAGATAAGAGAGCGAGCAAGACAAGAGAGCAAGCGAGCGAGCCAGATATGAGAGCGAGCGAGCCAGATATGAGAGCAAGCGAGCCAGCCAGATGTGAGAGCGAGCGAGCCAGATATGCGAGCGAGCCTGACAAGAAAGCAAGCGAGCGAACCAGATATGAGAGCAAGCGAGAAAGCCAGATATGAGAGCGAGCCAGATAAGAGAGCGAACCAGACAAGAGAGCAAGCGAGAAAGCCAGATATGAGAGGGAGCGAGCCAGACATGAGAGCAAGCGAGCGAGCCAGATATGAGAGCGAGCGAGCCAGACATGAGAGCAAGCGAGCGAGCCAGATATGAGAGCGAGCGAGCCAGATATGCGAACGAGTCAGATAAGAGAGCGAGCCAGACAAGAGAGCAAGCGAGCGAGCTAGATATGAGAGCAAGCGAGCGAGCCAGATGTGAGCGAGCGAGCCAGATATGCGAGCGAGCCAGATAAGAGATCGAGCCAGACAAGAGAGCAAGCGAGCGAGCAAGATATGAGACAAAGCGAGCGAGCCAGATGTGAGCAAGCGAGCCAGATATGCGAGCGAGCCAGATAAGAGAGCAAGCCAGATATGCGAGCGAGCGAGCCAGATATGTGAGCGAGCGAGCCAGATATGCGAGCAAGTGAGCCAGATAAGAGAGCGAGCCAGACAGGAGAGCGAGCGAGCGAGCCAGATATGAGAGCGAGCGAGCCAGATAAGAGAGCGAGCCAGACAGGAGAGCGAGCGAGCGAGCCAGATATGAGAGCAAGCGAACGAGCCAGATGTGAGAGCGAGCGAGCCAGATATGCGAGTGAGCCATATAAGAGAGCGAGACAGACAAGAGAACAAGAGAGCCAGATATAAGAGCAAGCGAGCAAGCCAGATATACGAGCGAGCCAGATAAGAGAGCGAGCCAGACAAGAGAGCAAGCGAGCGAGCCAGATATGAGAGCGAGCAATCAAGGAATGAGAGTAAGCCAGCGAGCCAGATATGAGAGCGAGCGAGCCAGACATGAGAGCAAGCGAGCGAGCCAGATATGCGAGCGAGCGAGCCAGATAAGAGAGCGAGCCAGACATGAGGGCAAGCGAGCGAGCCAGATGTGAGAGGGAGCGAGCCAGATATGCGAGCAAGCCAGATAAGAGAGCGAGCCAGACAAGAGAGAGAGCCAGATATGAGAGCAAGCGAGCGAGCCAGATATGCGAGCGAGCGAGCCAGATAAGAGAGCGAGCCAGATAAGAGAGCAAACCAGACAAGAGAGCAAGTGAGCTAGCCAGATATGAGAGCAAGCGAGCGAGCCAGATTTGAGAGCGAGCGAGCCAGATATGCGAGTGAACCAGATAAGAGAGCGAGTCAGACAAGAGAGCAAGCGAGCGAGCCAGATATGAGAGCAAGCGAGCAAGCCAGATATGAGAGCAAGCGAGCAAGCCAGATATGAGAGCATGCCAGATAAGAGAGCGAGCCAGACAAGAAAGCAAGCGAGCCAGACAGATATGAGAGCGAGCGAGCCAAACAAGAGAGCAAGCGAGCGAGCCAGATATGAGAGCAAGCGAGCCAGATAAGAGAGGGAGCCAGACAAGAGTGCAAGCGAGCGAGCCAGATGTGAGAGCGAGCGAGCCAGATATGCGAGCGAGCCATATAAGAGAGCGAGCCAGACAAGAGAGCAAGCGAGCGAGCCAGATATGAGAGCGAGTGAGCCAGACTTGAGAGCAAGTGAGCGAGCCTGATATGAGAGCGAGCGACCCAGACATGAGAGCAAGCGAGCGAGCCAGATATGAGAGCGAGTGAGCCAGATAAGAGAGCGAGCCAGACAAGAGAGCAAGTGAGCGAGTCAGATATGAAAGCGAGCGAGCCAAATATGCGAGCGAGCCATGAAAGAGAGCGAGACAGATAAGAGAGCAAGTGAGCGAGCCAGATATGAGAGCAAGCGAGCAAGCCAGATATTAGAGCGAGCCAGATAAGAAAGCAAGCCAGACAAGAGAGCAAGCGATCGAGCCAGTTATGAGAGCAAGCGAGTTAGCCAGATGTGAGAGCGAGCGAGCCAGATATGCGAGCGAGCCAGATAAGAGAGTGAGCCAGACAAGAGAGCAGCGAGCGAGCCAGATATGTTAGCTAGCAAGCCAGATAAGAGAGCGAGCCAGACAAGAGAGCAAGTGAGCGAGCCAGATATGAGAGAAAGCGAGCGAGCCAGATGTGAGAGCGAAACAGATAAGAGAGTAATTGAGCAAGCCAGATGTGAGAGAGAGCGAGGCAGATAAGAGAGCGAGACAGACAATTAAGCAAGCGAGCGAGCCAGATATGAGAGCAAGCGAGCGATCCAGATATACGAGCGAGCCAGACATGAGAGCGAGCGAGCCAGATATGAGAACAAGCGAGCCAGCCAGATATGAGAGCGAGCGAGACAGATAAGAGAGCGAGCAAGACAAGAGAGCAAGCGAGCGAGCCAGATATGAGAGCAAGCTAGCAAGCCAGATATGAGAGCGAGCCAGATAAGAGAGCGAGCCAGACAAGTGAGCAAGCGAGCGAGCCAGATATGAGAGCAAGCGAGCGAGCCAAATATGAGAGCAAGCGAGCAAGCCAGATATGAGAGCGAGCCAGATAAGAGAGCAAATAGACAAGAGAGCAAGCGAGCGAGCCAGATATGAGAGCGAGCGAGCCAGACATGAGAGCAAGCGAGCGAGCCAGACATGAGAGCGAACGAGTCAGACATGAGAGCAAGCGAGCGAGCCAGATATGCTAGCGAGCAAGCCAGATAAGAGAGCGAGCCAGACAAGAGAGCAAGCGAGCGAGCCAGATATGAGAGCAAGCGAGCGAGCCAGATGTGAGAGCGAGACAGATAGGAGAGCAAGCCAGACAAAAGAGCAAGCGAGCGAGACAGATAGGAGAGCAAGCGAGCGAGCCAGATATGAGAGCAAGCGAGCAAGCCAGATATGAGAGCAAGCGAGCCAGCCAGATATGAGAGCGAGCGAGCCAGATAAGAGAGCGAGCAGGACAAGAGAGCAAGTGAGCTAGCCAGATATGCTAGCGAGCAAGCCAGATAAGAGAGCGAGCCAAACAAGAGAGCAAGCGAGCGAGCCAGATATGAGAGCAAGCGAGCGAGCCAGATGTGAGAGCGAGACAGATAAGAGAGCAAGCCAGACAAGAGAGCAAGTCAGCCAGATATGCTAGTGAGCAAGCCAGATAAGTGAGCGAGCCAGACAAGAGAGCAAGCAAACGAGCCAGATATGAGAGCAAGCGAGCGAGCCAGATGTGAGAGCAAGCGAGCAAGATATGCGAGCGAGCCAGATAAGAGAGGGAGCCAGACAAGAGAGCAGCGAGCGAGCCAGATATGAGAGCAAGCGAGCAAGCCAGATGTGAGAGAAAGCGAGGCAGATAAGAGAGCGAGCCAGACAATTAAGCAACCGAGCGAGCCAGATATGAGAGCAAGCGAGCGAGCCAGATTTGAGAGCGAGCGAGCCAGATATGCGAGCGAGCCAGATAAGAGAGCAAGCCAAACAAGAGAGAAAGCGAGCGAGCCAGATATGAGAGCAAGCGAGGGAGCCAGATATGAGAGCAAGCAAGCGAGACAGATATGAGAGCAAGCGAGTGACCCAGATATGAGAGCAGGCGAGCAAGCCAGATATGAGAGTGAGACAGAAAAGAGAGCGAACCAGACAAGAGAGCAAGCGAGCGAGCCAGATATGAGAGCGAGCGAGCCAGACATGAGAGCAAGCGAGCGAGCCAGATATGAGAGCGAGCGAGCCAGACATGAGAGCAAGCGAGCGAGCCAGATATGAGAGCAAGCCAGACAAGAGAGCAAGCGAGCGAGCCAGATATGCTAGCGAGCGAGCCAGATAAGAGAGCTAGCCAGACAAGAGAGCAAGCGAGCAAGCCAGATATGAGAGCAAGACAGATAAGAGAGCGAACCAGACAAGAGAGCAAGCGAGCCAGCCAGATATGAGAGCGAGCGAACCAGATAAGAGAGCGAGCAAGACAAGAGAGCAAGCGAGCTTGCCAGATATGAGAGCAAGCGAGCGAGCCAGATATGAGAGCAAGCGAGCGAGACAGATCTGAGAGCAAGCAAGCAAGCCAAATATGAGAGCGAGCGTGCCAGATAAGAGAGCGAACCAGACAAGAGAGCAATCGAGCGAGACAGATATGAGAGCGAGCGAACCAGATATGAGAGCGAGCGAGCCAGACATAAGAGCAAGCGAGCAAGCCAGATATGAGAGCGAGCGAGCCAGGCATGAGAGTAAGTGAGCGAGCCAGATATGAGAGCGAGCGAGCCAGATATGCGAGCGAGCGAGCCAGATAAGAGAGCGAGCGAGCCAGATAAGAGAGCGAGCCAGACTTGAGAGCAAGCAAGCGAGCCAGATATGAGAGCAAACGAGCCAGATAAGAGAGCAAGCCAGACAAGAGAGCAAGCGAGCGAGCCAGATATGCTAGCAAGCGAGCCAGATAAGAGAGCGAGCCAGACAAGAGAGCAAGCGAGCGAGCCAGATATTTCAGCAAGCGAGCAAGCCAGATATGAGAGCAAGAGAGCGAGCCAGACAAGGGAGCAAGCGAGCGAGCCAAACAAGAGAGCAAGAGAGCGAGCCAGATATGAGCGCAAGCGAGCGAGCCAGATATGAGAGCAAGCGAGCCAGCCAGATATGAGAGCGTGCCAGATAAGAAAGCGAACCAGACAAGAGAGCAAGCGAGCAAGACAGATATGACAGCGAGCAAAACCAGACATGAGAGCAAGCGAGCGAGCCAGATATGTGAGCGAGCGAGCCAGATATGAGAGCGAGCTAGCCAGATTTGCGAGCGAGCGAGCCAGATTTTCGAGCAAACAGGCCAGATAAGAGAGCGAGTCAGAGAAGAGCACAAGCGAGCGAGCCAGATATGAGAGCAAGCGAGCGAGCCAGATATGCGAGCGGGCCATATAAGAGAGCGAGCCAGACAAGAGAGCAAGTGAGCGAGCCAGATATGAGAGCGAGCGAGCCAGACATGAGAGCAAGCGAGCGAGCCAGATATGAGAGCGAGCGAGCCAGATATGCGAAGGAGTCAGATAAGAGAGCGAGCCAGACAAGAGAGCAAGCGAGCGAGCCAGATATGAGAGCAAGCGAGCGAGCCAGATGTGAGCGAGCGAGCCAGATATGCGAGCGAGCCAGATAAGAGATCGAGCCAGACAAGAGAGCAAGCGAGCGAGCCTGATATGAGACCAAGCGAGCGAGCCAGATGTGAGCGAGCGAGCCAGATATGCGAGCGAGCCAGATAAAAGAGCGAGCCAGATATGCGAGCGAGCCAGATATGCGAGCGAGTGAGCCAGATGAGAGAGCGAGCCAGACAGGAGAGCGAGCGAGCGAGCCAGATATGAGAGCGAGCAAGCCAGATAAGAGAGCGAGCCAGACAGGAGAGCGAGCGAGCGAGCCAGATATGAGAGCAAGCGAACGAGCCAGATGTGAGAGCGAGCGAGCCAGATATGCGAGCGAGCCATTAAAGAGAGCGAGACAGACAAGAGAGCAAGAGAGCCAGATATAAGAGCAAGCGAGCAAGCCAGATATACAAGCGAGCCAGATAAGAGAGCGAGCCAGACAAGAGAGCAAGCGAGCGAGCCAGATATGAGAGCAAGCGAGCCAGATAAGAGAGGGAGCCAGACAAGAGTGCAAGCGAGCGAGCCAGATGTGAGAGCGAGCGAGCCAGATATGCGAGAGAGCCATATAAGAGAGCGAGCCAGACAAGAGAGCAAGCGAGCGAGCCAGATATGAGAGCGAGCGAGCCAAATATGCGAGCGAGCCATGAAAGAGAGCGAGACAGACAAGAGAGCAAGCGAGCGAGCCAGATATGAGAGCAAGCGAGCAAGCCAGATATTAGAGCGAGCCAGATAAGAAAGCAAGCCAGACAAGAGAGCAAGCGATCGAGCCAGATATGAGAGCAAGCCAGACAAGAGAGCAAGCGAGCGAGCCAGATATGTTAGCAAGCGAGCCAGATAAGAGAGCGAGCCAGACAAGAGAGCAAGCGAGCGAGCCAGATATTTCAGCAAGCGAGCAAGCCAGATATGAGAGCAAGAGAGCGAGCCAGACAAGGGAGCAAGCGAGCGAGCCAAACAAGAGAGCAAGAGAGCGAGCCAGATATGAGCGCAAGCGAGCGAGCCAGATATGAGAGCAAGCGAGCCAGCCAGATATGAGAGCGTGCCATATAAGAAAGCGAACCAGACAAGAGAGCAAGCGAGCAAGACAGATATGACAGCGAGCAAAACCAGACATGAGAGCAAGCGAGCGAGCCAGATATGTGAGCGAGCGAGCCAGATATGAGAGCGAGCTAGCCAGATTTGCGAGCGAGCGAGCCAGATTTTCAAGCGAACAGGCCAGATAAGAGAGCGAGTCAGAGAAGAGCACAAGCGAGCGAGCCAGATATGAGAGCAAGCGAGCGAGCCAGATATGCGAGCGGGCCATATAAGAGAGCGAGCCAGACAAGAGAGCAAGTGAGCCAGATATGAGAGCAAGCGAGCAAGCCAGATATGAGAGCGAGCGAGCCAGACATGAGAGCAAGCGAGCAAGCCAGATATGAGAGCGAGCGAGCCAGATATGCGAAGGAGTCAGATAAGAGAGCGAGCCAGACAAGAGAGCAAGCGAGCGAGCCAGATATGAGAGCAAGCGAGCGAGCCAGATGTGAGCGAGCGAGCCAGATATGCGAGCGAGCCAGATAAGAGATCGAGCCAGACAAGAGAGCAAGCGAGCGAGCCTGATATGAGACCAAGCGAGCGAGCCAGATGTGAGCGAGCGAGCCAGATATGCGAGCGAGCCAGATAAAAGAGCGAGCCAGATATGCGAGCGAGCCAGATATGCGAGCGAGTGAGCCAGATGAGAGAGCGAGCCAGACAGGAGAGCGAGCGAGCGAGCCAGATATGAGAGCGAGCGAGCCAGATAAGAGAGCGAGCCAGACAGGAGAGCGAGCGAGCGAGCCAGATATGAGAGCAAGCGAACGAGCCAGATGTGAGAGCGAGCGAGCCAGATATGCGAGCGAGCCATTAAAGAGAGCGAGACAGACAAGAGAGCAAGAGAGCCAGATATAAGAGCAAGCGAGCAAGCCAGATATACAAGCGAGCCAGATAAGAGAGCGAGCCAGACAAGAGAGCAAGCGAGCGAGCCAGATATGAGAGCAAGCGAGCCAGATAAGAGAGGGAGCCAGACAAGAGTGCAAGCGAGCGAGCCAGATGTGAGAGCGAGCGAGCCAGATATGCGAGAGAGCCATATAAGAGAGCGAGCCAGACAAGAGAGCAAGCGAGCGAGCCAGATATGAGAGCGAGCGAGCCAAATATGCGAGCGAGCCATGAAAGAGAGCGAGACAGACAAGAGAGCAAGCGAGCGAGCCAGATATGAGAGCAAGCGAGCAAGCCAGATATTAGAGCGAGCCAGATAAGAAAGCAAGCCAGACAAGAGAGCAAGCGATCGAGCCAGATATGAGAGCAAGCGAGCCAACCAGATGTGAGAGCGAGCGAGCCAGATATGCGAGCGAGCCAGATAAGAGAGCGAGCCAGACAAGAGAGCAGCGAGCGAGCCAGATATGTTAGCGAGCAAGCCAGATAAGAGAGCGAGCCAGACAAGAGAGCAAGTGAGCGAGCCAGATATGAGAGAAAGCGAGCAAGCCAGATGTGAGAGAGAG